>NC_139587.1:28047943-28052943 GCF_946808225.1 Silurus aristotelis | reverse complement strand
AGACTCAGGTCAATAATCACACCAAGGTCTTTGACTGCTGTACACACTGAGACAGAAACACCATCCAGAGATGCTACGGAATCAGAAAGTTTACTTCTAGCTGCATGTGGTCCTAGTAAAAGTACTTCCGTCTTATCTGAGTTGAGCAGAAGAAAGTTATCAAGCATCAACTGTTTAATGTCCTTTTCACACTCCTTAACATTGTTAAGCTGATCTCTCTCATCTGGCTTTGCTGAAATATACAGTGGCAAATGTATCATCAGCATAGCAATGGAAGCGAATCCCATGTTTATGTATAATTTCACCCAGAGGCAGCAGATATAAAGAGAAAAGCAGTGGGCCTAAGACAGATCCTTGCGGAACACCAAACTTTACCTCAGAGAGTGTGGAGAACTCACCATTTACATCAACAAACTGATAGCGATCAGTTAAATAAGACCTGAGCCAGGAGAGAGCTGTTCCCTTTATTCCAACAACGTTCTGAAGGCTAGCAAGCAGGAGATTATGAACAACGATGTGAGAAGCTGCATTGAGGTCGAGCAAAACAAGTAAAGAGACAAAACCCTGATTAGAGGCCAATAACAGGTCATTTACCACCTTAACTAGCGCCGTCTCTGTGCTATGATGAGGCGGAAATCCTGATACATTTAAAAAAATGCCAGAGGTAGATGTGAGCAGAACTGCTGTGCTACATCCTTTTATAAAATCTTGGAGATAAAGAGGAGGTATGATATTGGACTGTAGTTGGACAGCTGACAGGGTGAAGGTCAGGTTTCTTAATTAGGGGGCTGATTACTGCAGTTTGAAGGATTTAGGTACAAAAACAGTGCTAATGGAAGAGTTTATTATTTTTAAAACAGGTTCAATTCCCTCTGGAATGATCTGTTTGAGGAAACTTGTAGACGAGGGATCGAGAATGCAGGTTGATCATTTTGATGAGGTTGAAGTAATTAAATGCAGTCGTTCTCTTGAATTGAAGTAAAACTTTGTAATTGATTGTCTGTTATAATTACACTGCTGTCTAGAGGGTTATTTATAAAATAGTTTGGATTTATTTTAAACGTCTGGATTTTTTGACTGATGTTTTCAAATTTATAAAAGTTCATGAAATCATTACTACCTACTGATGGTGTGCATGTGAGTGCAGTGCTTTTATTTCTGTTAATTTTACTACCGTGCTGAATAAAAATCTAGGATTCTGCTTGTTATTTTCTATGAGGGTGGAGAAATATGCAGCGATTTTATAGAACTCAGAAGATTCTCCTTTTATGATATTTGAAATACTGTCAATTTGGTTTGATGCCATTTACGTTCAAATTTCGGAGTGGTTTGTTTTAAGGTGTACGTATAAACATTATACCACCGTGCTGATTTTTTCTCCCTGATCATTTTGGTTTTAAGGGCAGCTCCATCATCTAGAGCAGGGGTTTCCAATCTTTTCCAGGAAGGGCCAGTTTGGGTGCAGGTTTTTATTCCAACCAAGCAAGTCCACACCAAATTCTACCCGTTCAAAGCTAATGATCTTCATTTTCAATGACTATCAGGTGTGACCATTGATTGGTTGGAATAAAAACCTGCACCGACACTGGCCCTTTCTGGAAAAGATTGGAGACCCCTGATCTAGAGAAGTGGTGTCCAATATTTTCCACAAAGGGCCAGTGTGGGTGCAGGTTTTTATTCCAACCAATCAAGGGAACACTTGATAGTCATTGAAAAGAAAATTTGTGAGATTTTGGTGTTGCTCTTGCTTGGTTGGAATGAAAACCAGCACCCACACTTTTTGTGGAAAAGATTGGACACCCCTGATCTAGAGGAACGTTGATTCTAGTTATTCAGAGGCCCAGTCGAGCTCTGCAGGGTCAGACAGAGATCTAATTAATGTCAAAAACTCCAAAAGATTATTAATAAAATTCGCTGCTGTAGGTGAAGTGAACGTACGCTTAACACGGTAACGTGGTGAGGTACTAATGCAATGACAAGGCAGATTTGAAAAGAGATGAGGTAATGTTCTAAAATAGCTTCAGACTGTGGAATTATGACTATATTTTTTATATTGAATCCAAATGTTAATATTAAATCAAGAGTGTGTCACCACTATGAGTGGGTCCAATAACATTCTGATTAATTCCTACTGAATCTAGAATCAACACAACTGCTGCTCTTAAGGAGTCTTCCTGATTATCAAGATGAATATTAAAGTCACCAACAATTAATGCTTTGTTTAGAGAAGTTGCTGGATTTGTGATAAAATCTGCAAATTCTATGAGAAAATCAGAGTCGGGCCCCTGGGGGTCTATAAACAATAATTAATAGAATTGACTGACTGGATCTGATTTCGGATACTAAATATTAAATGTTGGTGTAAAGAACTTCAAATTTGTACATTTTTGTTTAGTTGTTTGTGTGATGCTTAGAGTATTATTATAAATAGCTGTGACTCCGCCTCCTCTCGCTTCATTTAATGCTACATATTCATTCAGTTTAATCCACGTTTCTGTCAAACACATTATATTAAACTCGTTGTCGTTAATAATTAAGTTTATAGTAAGCGCTTTTGATGTGAGAGATCTAATATTCAACAATCCTATCTTTAGATCAGTATACTCTCACATTTGTATATCTGTACGAGATGCGGCAGAAGGTGAAGAGGGATGTGGAAAAAAAGCAAAGAAAAGTAGGCATATGAGGAGCTGTAGGAGAAGTTGGACACTGAGGAAGGAGAAAAGGATTTGTAGCGATTGGCCAGGCAGAGGAACCGAGCTGGGAAGGATGTGCTGCAAGTTAGAGCAATAAAGGATGGAGATGGAAATGTGTTGACTAGTGAGGAGAGTGTGTTGAGAAGATGAAGGGAGTATTTTGAGCAGATGATGAACGAGGAAAAAGAGAGAGAGAAGGTTGGATGATGTGGAGATGATGAAGCAGGAAGTGGATAGGATTAGTAAGGAGGAAGTGAGAGCAGAGATTAAGAGGATGAAGAGTGGAAAGTCGGTTGGACCAGATGACATACCGGTAGAAGCGTGGAGATGTTTAGGAGAGATGCAGTGGAGTTTTTAATCCGATTGTTTAACAAGATTCTGGAAGGTGAGTAGATGCCTAAGGAACGGAGAAGGAGTGTGCTGGTACTGATCTTTAAGCATAATGGAGATGTGCAGACCTGCAGTAACTACAGGGGAATTAAGTTGATCAGTCACACCATGAAGTTATGGGAAAGAGTAGTGGAAGCCAGGCTGAGAGAAGAGGTGACCATCTGTGAGCAATAGTATGGTTTCATGCTGAGGAAGAGCACCACAGACGCATTATTTGCTTTGAGAATGTTGATGAAGAAGTATAGAGAAGGTCAGAAGGAGTTGCATTGTGTATTTGTGGATTTAGAGAAAGCGTACGACAGAGTGCCAAGAGAGGAGTTGTGGTATTGTATGAGGAAGTCTGGTGTGTCAGAGAAGTATGTGAGGGTGGTGCTGGACATGTATGAGGACAGTGTGACGGCAGTGATGTGTGCAGTAGGAACGACAGACTGGTTCAAGATGGAGTTTAGACTGCATCAAGGATTGGTTCTGAGCCCTTTCCTGTTTGCAGTGGTGATGGACAGGTTGAAGGACGAGGTCGGACTGGAGTCTCCGTGGACTATGATGTTTGTGGATAATATTGTGATTTGTGGGGAAAGTAGTGAGCAGGTTGAGAAGATCCTGGAGAGGTGGAGATACGCGCTGGAGAGTAGGGGAATGAAAGTCAGTAGGAGTAGAACAGAGTACATGTGTGTGAATGAGAGGGAGGGCAGTGAAGGGGTGCGGTTGCAGGGTGAAGAGGTGGAGAAGGTGGAGGAGTTCAGGTACCTGGGGTCAACAGTGCAAAGTAAAGTTAGAGAAGTGAAGAAAAGAGTGCAGGCATGGTGGAGTGGGTGGAGAAGAGTGATAGCAGGAGTGATTTGTTATTGAAGAGTATCTGTGAGAGTGAAAGGGAAAGTTTATAGGACTATAGTGAGACCTGAGATGTTGTATGGATTAGAGACAGTGGCATTGAGTAAAAGACAGGAGGTGGAGCTGGAGGTAGCTGAGCTGAAGATGTTGAGATGTTCGCTGGGAGTGACGACGATGGACAGGATTAGAAATTAGTTTATTAGAGGGACAGCACATGTAGGACGTTTTGGAGACAAAGTGAGGGAGGTGTGTTTGACTGGTAAAACACGTGTGTAGCTCTGCACACATTAATACATCTGAGTTAGAGTTTTTTACACCTACGGAGGAAGAGAAATTGTATTGGTCATTTTGAAGAAAAGTTAGACATGGTGAGGAGGTCATCAACCCTGAAGCTAGCTAGCGTGTCTCAGCCCGGGAAAGGGTTTGATCACCACTTCCAGACCAGTGAATACGAGCGGTACCACTGGATTACAGCCTCTGGGGGGCGCTGCATATTATAAGTCTGCGTCTCTGATGAGTAGGTTGTGTTTTATTAACATTTTTAAGTTTTTGTCATGTTAATAGACACATATTGATTCTGAACTGCTCCAGATGTTGTAGGTGCACAGTTGTGGTTGTAGTGTAGAGGTTTGGAGTCTTAACTGGGTTTCTTGCTTTAGTAAAATGGTTTTCACCTCCATATGTGAAATGTCTCTCTGTAATGCCACGTGTTGTTATATTGCGTGTTTGTACAGTATTGATGGTTTTTATAATTGTGATGTGATAGCGGTGGTATTAAGAGGTGGATTAATCGGGTCCCCATTAAAGGGCCAGGTACCAAATGCACGCCCACCACTGACAAACACACAATTGCACAATTACACACCTACACACTCACACACACCTCACACAAACACGTTTCTATAGTAACGGCTTATTCGATCAGATTGTACGGTTTCACTTCACTGTTAAGAAACAACATTTAAGGAAAACTTGTGTAACTGATGTGATGATGTTTAATATCCCCCATATGGAAGGAGTCTCCAGTGTCAGTGTGTGTTGTGATGGTCGTTACGCTGCTTCACGTTTCCTCAGTAACCTAAC
>NC_139587.1:28037943-28042943 GCF_946808225.1 Silurus aristotelis | reverse complement strand
GTTATGAGTGAAGTCATCATTCACATTCATTATGTTACATTAGGGTTGGAGCTCTATAGCAGGAGATCTTCCACATATTCCAACCAGACGGAAGATGGAAGAACCACATAGGGATGTCCCAATACTTTTATCAATACAGTGTATTTCACAATAATATAAGCAATCAAAGTGTGATCTCTACAGCAGCTTCCTTTGATGTCACTGTTTAATCCTTAAGGTGTTTGTGAGCATTAAAGCAGCGATGGAAGCATGCTGAGATGTTTGAGCAGTTCACTTGTGCGAGCACTGGGCACTGAGACACACACTTTTAAACACACTGGTAAAATGCAATAAAGCTCAAATCGATGTTCAAATCCCAACACCACGAAGCTACCACTCCTGGGCCCTTGCACAAGGGCCTTGTTAGTCGTTTTGGATAAGGGGTGTCTGCCAAATGCCATAAATGTTGTCTGAAGATTTAAATCTAAATCTCCGTTAGTAGAAAGCACATCATCAGGTAACATCCGTCCCTTTCTGATTTCCTTCCATGTTTTTGTTTTTCTCCTGCAGGTACGTACCAGGGACAGTGGGTTGGTGGGATGCGACACGGATATGGCATCCGTCAGAGCGTCCCATACGGCATGGCGGCCGTGATCCGCTCTCCACTGCGCACCTCCATAAACTCCCTGCGCTCGGAGCACAGTAACGGCACGGCGGGGACGCCAGGCACCGGAGGGGGCATTAGCCCGGCGGTGTCACGGGGTGGCTTCGTCCTAACGGCTCACAGTGAGGCTGAGCTTCTAAAAGCAAAAAAGAAAGGCCTCTTCTTCCGGCGCTCTCTGCTCAGTGGACTGCGTTTGCGCAAGTCCGAGTCGAAGAGCTCTCTGGCCAGCCAGCGCAGCAAGCAGAGCTCGTTCCGGAGCGAGGCGGCCATGAGTACGGTGAGCTCTGCTGCCTCAGATGTCAACTCCACCATCAGCCTGGGCGAGGCCGAAGGAGAGCTCCTGCCCACCAGCTCCAATGCCAACGACGATGCCAACGATGACGACGGCGTGGATGCTACAGCTACAGAAAGCTACGCGGGCGAGTGGAGGAACGACAAGCGCGCAGGCTACGGTGTGAGCCGACGCTCGGACGGTCTCTGCTACCAAGGCGAGTGGTTGAGTAACAAGCGCCACGGCTACGGCTGCACCACCTTCCCCGACGGCACCAAGGAGGAAGGGAAGTACAAGCAGAACGTGCTGGTTAGCGGCAAACGAAAGAATCTCATCCCGTTACGTGCTAGCAAGATCCGGGAGAAGGTCGACCGTGCCATCGAAGGTGCAGAAAAAGCGTCTGATATCGCAAAGCAGAAAGCTGAGATTGCTTTGTCCAGGTGAGTGTGAAAAGTCGTTTTTGCATTATACTCATCACCTGTAGGGGGCAGAGTTTACATCGCAGGATTAAAAAAATCACCTGACCCTCCATCTGATGGATTTTTAGTTTTTACTCTGGTGTGTGTGTGTGTGTGTGTGTGTGTGTGTGTGTGTGTGTGTGTGTGTGTGTGTGTGTGTGTTATTACTGCGAGTAATAAAGCTAGAAAAACCTATAAAAATTACATACAGCCTTTTTAATCCTCTACTGCACTCTGATTTACGGCTAGCCTGAGCTCTGGCTCACTCGCTTGGTCCTTGTTCTCATTCCATATTTAGGAACCACATCACGGTTTAGTTGTGGATTTTGTACTATTTATTTATCTTGTACTGGAGACTCCTTCTGTAAAGAAAGAAATTTCCGCAAATTTCATCTTGGGAATTTTGGAAATATTCTAATTTGGTAAAATTACTAGGAAAGTATGAGAGTTTGTGGGAATTTAATGAGAATTTATGGGAATTTGTGGCAAATAATTTATATAAACTGTATCATATACAAAAACAAATTATAACATTTTGTTTGGTCAAAATTATTATGCAAGATTTCTTTTCAACATTTAAGTTTCCTGTTATAGGCTCACCTTTAATTGTTTAAAGTCCCAGTTTATTCCCATTCATTCTCGTGGAAAGTTTCCACTCTTAAAAAAAATACCTCAGCAAAAGCTCCAGTATTAAAATGTGACACATTTTGCGTGTGTGTGTGTGTGTGTGTGTGTGTGTTTGAGAAAGCACAGGTTCGATCAATAGCACGTGTGAAATCTGAAATGTGTCCTGTGTTGGAATTTAATTGTTGTGAATGTTGTTATGTCACTTAAAAAACGGTTTGAACCAATCGTATGTCTTAGATACATTTAGATAACTAGCTTCTAGCTTACCTGTCGTTATGGTTATACGTGTATTCTTGTTTGTTAACAAAATTACGACACAAAACCAAAAGGATAATCCCTCAGGAAATCACTCAGGAATGTTGTTAACTAGCTGACTAGCTTTGGCATGCTAACATTTCCCAGCTACGTTACTATTAAAATCGATCGAGCTCTTAGTGAACATGGGGAACACACTTGTGGCTGACTGAATCTTCACAAAATCTGGTGGAACATCTTAGAAGAGTGGAGCTCATTATAACAGCAAATGGAGACTCAATGTGGAATGAGATGTTCAAAAAAGAACATACCAATCTTATAGTTAGGTGTCCACAACCTTTTGGACATAATGTGTATAAACAGTCATTTCCCCACCAGCCTCTGTTTCCTGTCTCTCTACAAATAAATCTTGAAGATGTACAGAAAATGTAAAGCTACATCTTTTACCTCTGAATGTTACAAAGCCCTGACACTGGAGACTCCTTCCACACATGATACGCAAAAATATTCTTTCAAAGAAAGAATGTCACATTTTACGTGGCCCATGGGTAAAGCTGTACGACTCCATGTGACCGTTACCGTGGAAACTATATTGTATTAGAATGAACAAATTTAATCAAAACCTTTTGACCAATCAGAACTGAAAACTAAACAGCGCTGCAATTTAAATGCCATTTAACATGTCTAGTCCGGCATGTGTGTGTTTGTGTGTGTGTGTGTGTGTGTGTGTGTGTGTGTGTGTGTGTGTGTGTGTGTGTGTGTGTGTGTGTGTGTGTGTGCGTGAACGTGCAGAGGTATGCATGCGCTATATCTAGATCGTCACTCACCCTTCAAATCCCATTGACCTGGTTTTAGAGGCAGCGATTACACACTAACACTAACGCTGCTGATCTGCTCACTGCTTAGCCATGTCCTGTCCCGCTCACACATCAAGACCACACAATTTTATTTCATATATATATATATATATATATATATATATATATATATATATATATATATTATTATTATTATTAATGAATTTCCACAAATCCTGGAACATCTTCCCAGAAGAGCGGAGGTTCCTATAACAGTGAATGGAGACTAAATGTGGAATCTGATGCTCAATAAGCAGATACCAACTTATGGTCAGGTGTCCACAAACTTTTGGAAATATACTGTATTCAAATAATGTCATCAAATTACAATCGATAATGTTTCAATCACAATTTAATCGCTACTGAAGGCTGCGTTGTGATTGGTCAGAAGGTGTTTAGTAATACGGCTCTGTTATCGTTTTTATAGCAACAGGTCATTCATGGGGTACGACAGATATATAAGGATATAAGAAGGTGTAAGGAGTCTCCAGTTTTATGGTTTTGAAAACAGAAGTTTCCCGAAATCTTCATGACGCAGGAGTTTTGCAGTTTCTCAGCAACATAAGCTGCGTAACAACAGGCTGGTAAGTGGAAGGACTGATTTCAGCTGCTATAACATAAGTGAGAAGAGGACCTCACCTGAGACCTGGAGGAGACCGCAGAGGACTCATCATCTGTGCAATCACCAGAATCAACACGTTCGCTAGAGCTCAGGTCCCTAAAGAAACCCCCTCGAAGGTCTCTGAGTGGTCCTTAAGGTTTAATTACATACTTTAAAGTTGCACTGTGTCCTCCAGATGGAGTTCCAAAAGACGTCCCCTCGAGAACACCAGCACAGTCACCAGCAATTAGCTGTGAAACCTTCGCTTTAGTAACGTCCTGAGAAGGTGAAGTTCTAAGCTTCGTCTCTGTAGTGGATACAGGGGCCCTGAGGAGAGACGGAGAACTGGGACGAGAAGATGTGTGGAGGTTATGCTATTTATGAGGAACTGATCTGAGGTTGGACGAGACAGAATGAAACATCAACTATTTGTTATTGGACCTCAGGAGGGATGGACATTTCCCATTGTTCTTTCTGTAGGATTATAATGGATTTTGAACATCTCATTCCACATTTAGTTTCCATTTACTGTTATAATGAGCTCCACTCTTCTGGGAAGATGTTCCACTAGATTTTGTTGAGATTTGTGCAAATTCATTCAGCCACAAGGGTGTTAGTAAAGTCAGGCACTGATGTAGGTGAGGGTTTGAAGCTTTATAGCAGGAGATCTTCCACTTCAACTTTGTGTGCAGGAGAATTGACATGCTGGAACAGGTTTTGGGTCTCCTAGTTTAAGTGAAGACAAAATATCATGCTCTTGCATCCAAAGACGTCCTACACAATTGTGTGTACAACTTTGTGGTAACAGTTTGGAGAAGGTTGGAAATGTCAGATGTCCCATATAATATATGTATTTGGGAAGTACAGTGTGGTATCAGAAGTGAAAAAGAGACCCATGAGAGCCGGGTTTCTTTGTACACAATCTTTTGATAAAATGTGAATGGTTACAGATTTGCAGCAGGAAGCCATGCGGTCAGGCCTGTCTACAGCACAGCATGAACATTAGAGCGAGGACACCAGGGAGGATGTGACATTTTCAACAGACTCTAAACAAACTGCTAAGAGGAACTGAGTGAACTATAACACTCTCTTAAAGTTCTTAACATAGCAGAAGGCTGAGGAGAAGAAATAAAACGTTTAAAATGCTCGTGAAGAAAGTGTAAATGTTGATGGATATCAGGGTTCTTTGGGTCCTGCATTCAAAAAACCTTTTAGAAATTTGCAAAGGCTTTTGTAGCCTGGCTAATCCCAGGTACGGTTCATGCTAGCATGGGAGATATTGTGTAAA
>NC_139587.1:27982943-28027943 GCF_946808225.1 Silurus aristotelis | reverse complement strand
TCTGTCTCATCTTGTCTCATTCCTACACCCTGTTTCTTTAAATCTCATCCTTCTATCAATGGTCAATCGTTTAGAATATTATTTAGCACACACACACACACACACACACACACACACACACCACACACACACACACACACACACACACACACCACACAGCCTCACTACATTCCATTCATTTTCATTCCACTCTCCATTGTTTTTTACACTGTCTGAATGTTGGACGAGGGCTAACACACAAACACACACACAAACACACAATGTTTCCTGTAAGGTATTCCAATCCTGACGGGGTGCCATTAATTAAGGAGGAATGTCAGCACACACTTCATCACACACACACACACACACACACACACACACACACACACACACACACACACACACACACACACACACACGCGCGCGTGTGTGTGAGAGACTGTTAACGTTTGTTTTTGGGTTCTTTTGTTTCTCCCAAAACTGCTGCTTTCAAAATAAATATTTATTGAAAAATGATTTAAAAGAAAAAAAAAAAAAAAGATTTTTTAGCTATTTGCGAGATGTTTGGGAAAAAATGCCGACTGCCTTGTTTTATAAAGAGACCAGTTTGCATGCTGATGTATGGACTAGTTTTGTAAAAAGCTACCTTCTGACCTTCTGAGACAAATAAGGATATAAAAGTCTTCTAGTTTTGGAGAGCAGTGTGTATATATATATATATATATATATATATATATATATACACAAACACACACACACAAATATATATATATATATATATACGGCTGCTTTGGGAATTTTATTTTATTTCTGTATTTTCTATTTTCCTCTTAAACCCCGATATTAAAAAAAAAGACTCGACCCGAGCACGGCGTGACGTCTTTCCAAAAACGAAAAAAAAATCTTTGAAAAAGACCTGAACGTCTGAGATGAACTCCTCATCAAAAAGGGAATAAACACTTGAAGAGATGCGTCCACTTTTTTATTTTTATTTTTTATTTTATTTTAACCAGCTCACTGAACTCAAAGACTCTGAGGTTGTTTTTAAAGCATGTGTGTGTATGGGGCTTGTATCTCTCCTGCCTGATTCACTGATCTCTGATCTCTCTCTTTTTCTCTTTTCCTCTTTTATTCACTACATCCAATTTTTGGAATGAAAATAAAGTGTGATGTAATGCTGATGGAAAGGAACCGAATAATTATAATTCCTAAAAAAAAAAAAAAATTGAGATAAAAAAATCCTGCTGATATCCAGTGCTGGTTTGAACACACCCTCGTCCCTGATACTTCAGTACGAACAACTGAGCGATACATTAATGCCAAATCATTATCATCATCATCATCATCATCATCATCTATAATTCTTCACTTATATACAGTATTTAAGGTTCCAGGTGTAGGTGTGAAGAGTTCCAGGTGTGGAGGTGAAGATGGTCTCGAGGTGAAACGGAGAACTTTAGAATGATGTAAGGCCTCACACCTAGCTGTGGCTCAAAACCTAGTACCATGGACAGTTCCCAGCATTGAGGAGTTCAAGTGGTCATTTTTCTGAATGGATCCACATAACGCTTCATTTTTTATATTTTATCTACAATTCCGCTGCTCCGAATCACACCCACAGATAAAGTAGTGCCATAAAATTACATTTATTTACGAGTGTAAAAAAGCTGTTAAGCAGTTAAATCCTGGTGCCATTTTTTTTTTTTTTTATTTCTCATTTGAACATTTCCATCACCATTTCTGTTTCAAATTCATTAAACAAAATCACCGTTTTCACCATATAATTTCCAACACACCTAAAAATCCTTTATTAGGAAATGTGACCAATAGCTGTCTCACTCTGTGTGGAGAAAAAAATTCCAGCCAATCAAAATCCTTTATTCACACCGACCTCGGTATAGATACAAATATTTTTACAATTTAAATACCTTCAAAGAATAATTTTACTAGATTGTTCACTTTTAACTAAGTCATTTTTATTAGAATTTTTTTTTTATCATTTAGTATTCTCTATTTTAAATTTATTTTTCGGGTTAATATTTAACACTTAATACTTAATTCTCTCTATTTCGGTTAAGACTCGGCTAAATAACTTAATAAGAATCGTTATTTCTTTCATCTTAAAAATAAACCAGGCAAAAGATTTCTAGAAATGTATTAATTTAAGTCAGAATCTTGCACTAGCCACCTTTTAGCTTCAGGTGCTCATATTATTTTATATTATTATATTATATATATTTATAGATTATTTTTTAAAACTATGAACAGTGAAAGTAACTGTAAGCTAAGTTATTGTAGTATCTCTCAAACTACATGGACAAAAGTTTGGCCCTGAGATTTCTATATGCATCATTTTGAACATCGCATTCCACATTTAGTCTCCATGTGCTGTTAAAATAACCTCCACTCCCCTAGGAAGATGTTCCACCAGATTTTGGGGTGTGCTTGTGGAGATGTAGGTGAGGAGAAGAAGCCTGGGGTGCAGTCAATGTGAAAGCTTTATCCCAAAGGTGTTCAATAGGGTTCAGAGCTCTACAGCAGGAGATCTTCCACTCCAACACATGTATCTTCATGTAGCTGGCTTTTTTAAACACACACTTTTTTCCAATGATTTTAATTCTTTTGTTTGATGTAACAAACATGATGGTTATGAGACATCATGAACCCAGAATGATGATGATGATGATGATGATGATGATGATGATGATGATGATGATGATGATGATGATGATGGTATGAAATGTATATAAGATATACTACAAATTATTCTATTACAAAGTTAATGTTATACAATGAGTGTGTCAAAGACAGCGCTGATTGCAGGTCACATGATCTGGTATAAACAATATGATTGGACGGACCGGTGTACACAGTTTATATGCTGTGTGCGTGTGTGTGTGTGTGTGTGTGTGTGTGTGTGTGAGATGTTTTGGAGATGAATATTAAAGCATGCGGTGGCTGAATTCTCCTCTGTAACCTCCATCGTGCCCAGACGGACGCAGCGACGCCCCCTGCCGGCCATCGCATGCCCTCGCATGCCCACTTCTTTTACTCTCTTTCTCTTATTCCCTTCTTTGCTTCGCTTTCTTTTCCTGGGAGTTTGTTTGGGGTTTTTGGGGATTTTTTGAGTTATGTGGAGAACATAATGAAAGTGTTTTGAAAGTAAGCTCTTGTTTTTGTGGTCATTAAAAAAAACGGGTTCTCAATTTGATCCCTGCCTTTTTTTATTAAGCGCTGATGCAATGATGTGAAAAATGTATAGAAATGACTCTAGTTTCATCTAATAGCTGATTTAATATAATATTATGTAAACTACTTGAGTCACCGTTCAAAAAATCTACAGATGAGATGTCCACATTAGAGTTTTTACCTCACTAGTATCCTTTTACTTCTATTTCTGCTTCTTCTTCTTCTCCTTCATCTTCTTCTAATTATTATTACTATCATTATCTATGTATTTACTTATTCATTATTTCCAATGTAATTTTTTTTTACCCAGAAACCACAAGATTTTAAAGTTTTGACTTAGATTTTAACTTATTTATTTGTTTGTTTAATAATTTGTTTGTTTGTTTTAATGTAGGTATTTTTTTTTATCAATTTCACCATTTTCTTACAAAAATACTAGTTATTTAATACACACACACACACACACACACACCATTCTTAGACACACATACACTAACATACACACAATTGGTCATCTTCTTGACTTTGACTAAGCCACGCCCCCTTCACTTTGACTAACTTGAGCAGAAGCCACCCCTCTTTCACTTTCATTAAGCCACGCCTCCTTCAATTTGACTAACTTGAACAGAAGCCATGCCTCCTTCACGTTGACGAACAGAAGCCACGCCTCCTTCACTTTGACTAACTTAAAGAGAAGCCACGCCTCCTTCACTTTGACTAACTTGAACAGAAGCCATGCCTCCTTCACTTTGACTAACTTAAAGAGAAGCCACGCCTCCTTCAATTTGACTAACTTGAACAGAAGCCACGCCTCCTTCACTTTGAGCAACTTTCAAATACATTTACACTTTCAGAACTTTCTCAGACTCTTTCAGGAAAATGAGAAATTTTATTGAGGTTTTATGGGGGGTGAATATTGGAAAAATCTTAAATTTTTCAGAAAAACACACACACACACACACACACACACACACACACACACACACACACACACACACACACATACACACACACACACACCTACTATGATGTTTCTTTGATGACTGGAGTTTTGTGTGACACAGGACGTCAGAGCTACAAAAATAGTCACTTTTTGAGGTGTAAATAAAACCGAGTCTGAATAGTTATGAGACAAAAAGACGTCTCGGTGCACGATGAGAGATTTGAGTATGAGGAGTAGACGATCCGGCTTGGCTCAACTCGGCTCAGCTGCATCATAGTAACCACATCCATCTCTCAGCACTGCATTTATTATTCATCAGGTCTTCTCTGTCCCTCATTCTGCTCAGCCGGATGAAGAACTAGGTCAGTCTGTTCGGTTTAGAGAAGCTGTGATTCCTAATAGAGATTCTGAAGCTCTTCTATCATCTAAATTAATCTGGGAATGTGATCAGCTCACACCCACATCTCATCTATCAGTCTAAACTATATTGACAAAGAATTTTGGACACCTGAGGAAGTTGGATATGTGCTTCTTTTTAGACATTGCATTCCTCATTTAGTCTCCATTTGCCGGTATAATAAGCTTCACTCTTCTGAGATGTTCCACTAGATTCTGTGGAGATTCGTGATTATTCGGCCACAAGGGTGTTAGTAAAGTCAGGTACTGATGTAGGTGAGAAGGCTTGTGAGTGCCGTCAGCGTTCCAAACGTGTCCAATAGAATTGAGAGCTCTATAACAAGAGATCTTCCACTCCATATCTTCAGTGAGCTGGCTTTGTGCATAGGGAAATCAACATGCTGGAAGGTTTTGAATTAACGGAGAAGAACCACATTTACATGTATGGAATTTGGCAGCTACCCATACACGTCAATTATCAGTTGAGCAGATGAGGGTTGAGGGTCTTGCTTGGTGGATTTGAACTCATGACCTTCTGATCCAAAGCACAACACTTTAACCACTTGAGTATTATTTCTCTAATATGGTTGGAAAAGTCAGACGTCCCAGAACGTTTGGTATACATCGTGTGTGGTACGTGGTGGTGTAATACCTCCATCCTACTGTAAATCTAGCTAGCAATGCTAACTAGCTGCTATTTAACCAGGTCCATCTTTAGTCATACCATACAAGTTTTCTGTCACTATAATTTATTAAAAGCTACAGTATCATGTAACAGTCAGCAGTTTTTCTGATGTTAGTCATATTAACTAAATAAGATGCCGTAAAAAGTTTAAGTTGTTACCAGACACTAATGCTAACTAGTTTATAGTTTGTGCTGGAGCCACTATAGTATATACGGCTAGCTAGATTTAGCAAGCTAAGCACAAACTAACTTGATGCACCAAACATGATTATAAACAATTTTGCTAAAATCAGTAACGTGATCTTTATTAGCACCCATGATGCGAGTTAGCTTGTACAGCTGGTTATTTTGTTAGCTTGCTGCTAACTGGCTAATATGACTAGCTTTCCTTCATCAAACTTTATCTTAAATATTTATTTATTTAATTCTACATTTTGTTTATTAAACTTATTCCACAGAACAATATCTAATATCTGGTATTTGTGGAAAACTAACACTAATACACTCTATGGACAAAAGTATTGGGACACCAGACTTTTCTAGTCATATGTGCCAGATCTTCCACTCCAACCCATGAAAAGCAGATCTTCATGGATCTGGCTTTGTGCACAGTCGTGACTTTGTGTCATGCTGGAACAGGTTTGGGTCTCGTAGTTCAAATGAGGGCAAAAACCTCCATGCTTCCACATCTGAAGACGTACTGTACAACTGTGTACCTCTGACTTGTTTGGAGTGAAAGATCTTGTTTTGAACCTTGACCCCAACCATATTGAACATGAATGCCTGCATCCCAGTCCTTCTCACCTCATCTACGTCAGGACCTGACTTGTGGAACATCTTCCCAGAAGATGGAGCTCAATATAACAGTAAATGGAGACTAAATGTGGAACGGGATGTTTAAAAAAGGCACATAGCAAACGTATGCTCAGGTGTCCACATATTTTTGGCCGTATAGTAAATCTATGGTGGTTCTTCACTACAATCTACAAACTACAAAGTCTCGAACAATGTCAAATCACAGTCAGGTGTAATAGAGTGCAGAAAGCTTCATTCACATCTTCTTTTATATGTTCTTTATCTTTTTATTTTCATTTTCAGGTTGAACTTGGTGCATTTGTTTTTTATTATAAACTCAGGAATTTACACCTGAAAACACACCGAATTCTAAAACACAGGAAATAAAGGAGGCAAAGCTCGAAAAAAAGAGTTTTATTGAGCAGAAATCCTCATTTATATCAAACAGAACAAAAAGATGATGCTCTTTTAACTCCATCACACATTTACACACACACACACACACACACACACACACACACACACACACACACACACACACACACACACACACACACACACACACACACAGTCTCCCCCACATGATTTTAGAATTTACACCAACACTACATCTCTCTCTCTCTCTCTCTCTCTCTCTCTCTCTCTCTCTCTCACACACACTTTTAAATTCACACATTCTCTCACCCACATGATTTTAGAATTCACACACACTTCAGCATTCAGTCTCTTCCTCGCTCTCTCACACACACACACACACACACACACACACACACACACACACACACACACATACACACACACACACACACACACACACACACATTCTCCCCCACATGATTTTAGAATTTACACCAACACTACATCTCTCTCTCTCTCTCTCTCTCTCTCTCTCTCTCTCTCTCTCTCACACTTTTAAATTCACACATTCTCTCACCCACATGATTTTAGAATTCACACACACTTCAGCATTCAGTCTCTTCCTCGCTCTCTCACACACACACACACACACACACACACACACACACACACACACACACACACACACTCCCTTCCTCCCTCTGCTACGCCTGATCCTCATAGAACACCTTGGCCATGGCGAGCCCCACTTTGTTGACCTTCTTGTCCTTGGCATCGGGGCCCATGTTAGAGCGAGCCAGTTGCTGCCAGTACGCCTCGGTCCGCTTCTGATACTCACACACACTCTCACCTGACTTCACCAGGGGATGTTCTTCTTCTGCAAAACACAAGTGCAGACACACATTTCTATAGTAACGGCTCCTACACAGGGACTGGGGAGTGTATGCAGTATTACCGATAGCCGGGTTGGATTGTACTTGCCGATAATCGATTAATCAACCGAAAGTTTTATAAAAATAAAAAAAATAAACAGTACTGAATCTTGAAAATGTGATAAATGTAATAAATGTGAATATACTGCTAACTACAATTATATAGTTAATAAATCATAAATAATAAATGTAATATAGCGCTCTCCTGATGTCTCGCGTGTAAAAACAAACAGCACGTGGTCACCTCTAGAGGCCGCTCTTGTAACAACAGCGGACCGGAAGTAGCAAAAAAACGAATTTGGATATTTGCCAAAAGCTGATTGTTCCATCAATTAACGATCGGCATGAGGGTGACCCCTAGTGTATGTTTATCGCCACTACAACTTAACAGAAAGGTTTCAAATTAAATAAATGTATCATCTATAAAAAAAAAAAGATCTATCAGCGTGGGACGTGTCACCGCTATCGCTTACGGATTGATGTGATATGCGATAAAATGATAATTTTTAAATGGTTCTTCCCAACATTGTGCCAGAAGGTCAGGATTAAACCACTCATTTTGTCCAGTCATAGTAAAACGGTCAACATTTTGCTTTGAAGAAAGTCATGTGATTAGATATTCTATTATATTATAGACAAGTAAAACATGATCATGCTCATAATTCTCTCTTCGTATCTGACCGATTATCCTGACCTTCTACCTCTGGATGGAGTGCTCCTCAAATGGAGAACGCTTTGTGTGAGGATGGTTCCACATCAACATGCTGAAGATCCTTGAAGTTACTGAGCAACTCCAGAACTTTGAGCATGGATTTGGATTGTAAGTAATACCAGCAGTCTGCTACTGACTCTGGACCCTCAGGACCACAAGGTTGCATGAAAAGTTCAGCGTTTCAGCACCAATAAATAAACAGTTCTTCAACAGTGATGGAATTGTAATGAATGGACATTTGGTGTTGAGGAACAGGATTGGTTCATTTGTCTGGTTTCTCTCAAGGTTTCTTCCTCATGAAGAACTTATAGGCACTAAAACTTCTACACTCTTCTATCCAACTGTACTATAACTTTACTGTTAGAAACGCTGTACAAATAAACGTGCACTGAAAATGAATTGAATAATTAAAGCTACGCAAAACAAGTTACTCCTATGACAATTTTCTGCCCACAGTTTTTTTTTCATACCTTTGAAAAGCTCACACTGATTCTGCATTATGGTGAGTTGAGTTTCATTGACATTGTGTGTGTAATCATTTAATTAATAATTAACACAGCATTGTTTTTAGGGGTAGTTGCATGTCGTGTAATTTCACGGGTCTGTGGAAAAATCGCCTCGCGTGAAACTGGTGTGTGGTGCAGATGTCGGGGGCCGCGGCTGTGCACGTCTTAAAGATCTGACCGGTCTTTTCTACACATTTGTGAGGCTCATTAACGCCACCTGCTGGACAGTCTGAGAAACTCAGCAGCATCATGCTATTTTTTTGTTTTTTGTTTTCTTTTAAGTAACTTACATTGTTTTCTGATTTGAAAGTGAAAAATATACATCAGTGGGAAAAATCATTTTAAATAAATTTGATAAAAAAAATATATAAAATATGGACAGAAGTATTGGGACGTCTGACTTTTCCTCCACAAACTTGGAAACACACAATTTTTCCCTTCACTTGAACTGGGAGACCTAAACCGGTTCCAGATCCATGAAGATCTTCTGCTATAGAGCTCTAGTGAACACCTTTTGGGATGAATGTGAATACTGATGGCACCCCAGGCCTCCTCACCTCACCTACATCAGTACTTGACTTTACTCCTCGAGCAAACTCCAAAATTGTGTAGATTATATTCACGGAAGTGTTGAGTTTATTATAACAGCAAATGTTTTCTCAATGCTGTGGCATATTTAGAATTGTTTGTTAATAATCTTCTTCTTTCGGCTGCTCCCACTAGGGGGCGCCACATCCTTCGTCCCCATACCCCACTTTCCTCTACATCTGCCTCTTTCACACCATCTACCTGCATGTCTTCCCTCACCACATCCATAAACCTCCTCCTTGGTCTTCCTCTTTTCCTCCTTCCTGGTGTCTCCATCCTCAGCATTCTCCTACTGATATACCCCATGTCCCTCCTCTGCACATGTCCAAACCATCTCAATCTCACCATCCTCACCTTGTCTCCAAAACGTCCTACATGTGCTGTCCCTCTAATAAACTAATTTCTAATTCTGTCCATCGTCGTCACTCCCAATGAACATCTCAACATCTTTAATGTAGACTAAAAAAATATCTTGTGTGATAGATAGATAGATAGATAGATAGATAGATAGATAGATAGATAGATAGATAGATAGATAGATAGATAGATAGATAGATAGATAGATAGATAGATAGATAGATAGATAGATAGATTTAAATAAGACCAACAAACATTACAAAGAACAAGAACGGAACATCTGGTTGTCCCTCAAATCCCCCTCACTCTTACCACCTTCATCGCTCTCTTCCTCCTCCTCTCCCAAAGACTCTTCTTCCTCGTCCTCCTCTTCTTTACCCTCCTCTTCCTCACCGTCGTCCTCCGACTCGGATTCTTCTAACCACTCCTGAGTTTCTGTAACGACAGCAGGAACGCGTGTGAATTTGGCTTATAGGTGGTAAGGTTTCTGTGGCTGGATTTTAAATGGAGTGCCTTATATTATATACAGTATGTGGTTCAATAGCTCGAGTTCATTCTCGCTAAATTGTGCAGTATAATAGATCATAAATACTATGTATTTATTTTTTTATGTAAATTAATTAAATGCAACTTTTGAAATGAATCTGCTATTCTGTAAAATCCATTCCTAACAATGTGAATATAAATAATTGCAATAATATAATGTTGGTGGTTTGTGATCCTCCCCCACCCCCCATATAAATTATCTTGTGGACATACTGGGGTCCATCTTCACCAGCTCCTCCCACTGCTCCATCTTGTGCAGGTCGAGGCAGTAGAGGTCGTTCAGGGTGAACTGGCGATCTCCGACCTCGAACATTCCTCCGTATAAATACAGCTTCCCGTGTTTTACCGTTGCCATGGCGCTCGACCTCGGGCACGGCTCCACAACCGGAGCGGCCGAACCTTCTTCTTCCTCCTCATCTTCCTCGTCCTCGCGCTCCTGTGCCGTGGGAACGGCCTGCTTTATGGTCACCACCGTTCCGTCCTCGGTGATGACCTCCTTCACGATTTCTGTCGGTTGTTCCTCTCTTTCGTCGCTCTCCTGATTCGTTTGATTTTCCTGTCCTCCGTCTTCCTCCGCCTTCTTCCCACGCCGCCGCTTTTTCTTCTCCAACTTGGTCCCCTGCGTTCACACACGGCAAAGTATTAATTAAGATGATTAATAAAGACCTACGGAGACGGAGGAAATGTCGGTACCTTGAGCTGTCCCGGGAACCAGCGGCTCTTGTTGATGTCGTACAGGTAAAGATCATTAAAGAAATCTCCCTCCAGGGTCTCCTCGTCTTCCTCGTCACACACTCCTCCGAAGACGATCGCTCGTCCTGCTGGACCCACGGCCAGAGAGAACCCTGAGCGAGGAGGAGGCTTCACCCCCGACGGGTTCACGCGACTCCACGACCACTTCTCTACACAAATACACAGGTTTATTATTATTATTATTATTACACCTGACCTCATCCAAAACACCTTCAGCATTCATTTATTACATTTTTTTTAAATAATTTCTATATTAATTATTGATTATTATTAAGAAAATTCACTATTTCTATTTAACCTAAAAACTCTGTATCTGTATTTATTACAACACACTAAATTCCGGAAACATTGTGACGTTTCTTTTATTTGAATAAAATGAAAACTAAAAGACGTTCGAATCACGAGTCAATTTTTTTATTCACAATAGATCATAAATAGGAATTTTACACTTTTATGCACAAAATCAGCTCATTTTAAATTCGACACCTGCTACAGGTCTCAAGCTGGAAGAATCATCTAACATCTAATCAAGTTAACTGACATCAGCTCTGTAACATGATTAGCTATAAAAGGAAGGTCTTATAGATGCAGAGTCTCTCAGAAGTAAAGATGGGCGGAGGCTCACCAATCTGTGAACGAGTGTGTAAAAAGATTGTGGAATGCTTTAAAAACAATGTTCCTCAACCTCAAATTGCAAAGGCTTTGCAAATCTCATCATCTACAATGACACAATCATACATGAGATCATCAAAAGGTTCAGAGAGACTGGAGAAATATCAGTGCGTAAGGGACGAGGTCGAAGACCTTTTGTTGGATGCCCGTGGTCTTCGGACCCTCAGATGACACTGCATTAATTATCGGCATGATTGTGTCATTGACGTTACTAAATGAGCCGGGAAATTTTTCCAGAAAGCACTGTCGCTGAACACAATCCACCCTGCCAGCTGCAGGTGCCAACTAAAGCTTGATCATGCAAAAAATGAACCCATATGAGAACATGGTCCTGAAGCGGCGTCGTGACCTGTGGACTGAGGATCATTTAAAATGGACTGTTTTAAGGTGGAAAAGTGTTCTAAGGTCAGACGAGTCCAAATTTGACATTCTTGTCGTCCTCCGGGCTAAAGAGGATAGGGACCTTCCAGCGTGTTATCAACGTTCAGTTCAAAAGGCAGCATCTCTGATAATATGGGGGTGCAGAAGTGCATACGGTGGAAAGCACTATGAACACTGAAAGGTATATAAAGGTCTTTTAGCAACATACGCTTCCCTCCAGACCACTTCTATTCCAGGAAAAGCATTTCAGCAGGATGAGGCAAAACCACATACTGCAGCTATTACAACAGCATGATCTCATCACTTCTGCAGTAGTTGCCCAATCATCCAGCACCTCTTCACCATCACCGAGCCCCTGTCTAAGCTCTTACCTGAATCTCACACTGCAGTCTTCCTCCTTCAGTTTTCACCATCTTAATTGGAATATTCTCTATAAATGCTAATGTATTAATTATATACTTATTAATACCTGGTGATTCTGATTTGTAATGACGTTATTTTGCTCATCTTGTAATCTAGATTGTAAACAGAAGTTTCTTTGCTCTTGTCTTTTGATCTTACTGTGTGTTTAATCTGGATTATAAGCAGACTTTACTTAGTATTTAATATGAATTATAAACAGATGTTACTTTGTATTTAATCTGGATTATTAGTGGACATTAACTAGTTTGTATTTCTTCTTCTTCTTCTTCTTTCGGCTGCTCCCATTAGGGGGCGCCACAGCGGATCATCCGTCTTCATCCCCCCCTGTCCTCTACATCTGCCTCTTTCACATCAACTAGCTGCATGTCTTCCCCTCACCACATCCATAAACCTCCTCCTTGACCTTCCTTTTTTCCTCCTTCCTGGTGTCTCCATCCTCAGCATTCTCCTACCGATATACCCCATGTCCCTCCTCTGCACATGTCCAAACCATCTCAATCTCGCCTCCCTCACCTTGTCACCAAAACGTCCTACATGCGCTGTCCCTCTAATAAACTCATTTCTAATCTTATCCATCGTCGTCACTCCCAACGAACATCTCAACATCTTCAGCTCTGCTACCTCCAGCTCCACCTCCTGTCTTTTACTCAATGCCACTGTCTCTAATCCATACAACATCGCAGGTCTCACCACAGTCCTATAAACTTTCCCTTTCATTTTTGCAGATACCCTACTATCACAAATCACTCCTGTCACTCTTCTCCACCCACTCCACCCTGCCTGCACTCTTTTCTTCACTTCTCTAACACACTCTCCATTACTTTACACTGTTGACCCCAGGTACCTGAACTCCTCCACCTTCTCCACCTCTTCTCCCTGCAACCGCACCCCTCCACTGCCCTCCCTCTCATTCACACACATGTACTCTGTCTTACTCCTACTGACTTTCATTCCTCTTCTCTCCAGCGCATACCTCCACCTCTCCAGACTCTTCTCCACCTGCTCCCTACTCTCACCATAAATCACAATATCATCCGCAAACATCATAGTCCAGGGAGACTCCTGTCTGACCTCGTCCGTCAACCTGTCCATCACCACTGCAAACAGGAAAGGGCTCAGGGCCGATTCTTGATGTAGTCCAACCCTCACCCTGAACCAGTCTGTCGTTCCTACTGCACACTTCACTGCTGTCACACTGTCCTCATACATGTCCTGCACCACCCTCACATACTTCTCTGACACACCTGACTTCCTCATACAATACCACAACTCCTCTCTCCACCCTGTCGTACGCTTTCTCTAAATTCTCTAAATCTCTTTCTCTAACTTGTTTCTATTTAATCCGGATTATTAGTTTACATTAACTTGTTTGTATTTAATCTGGATTATGAGCAGATGTACCTTTGTGTATAATCTGGATTATTAGTGGACATTAACTTGTTTGTATTTAATCTGGATTATTAGCAGATGCTACTTTGTGTATAATCTGGATTATTAGCAGATGTTACTTTGTATTTAATCTGGATTATTAGTGGACATTAATTTGTTTGTATTTAATCTGGATTATTAGCAGATGTTACCTTGTCTTTAATCTGGATTATGAATATACTTTACCTTGCTCTTCTTTTCCCTCTTTCTTCAGCAGGAACATGTCTGAGTGGATGGTCCCTTTATCCAAGTCCTTCTTGGCTCTCTTGTGAAAAAGGGAAATGTTTAACTTCAGTGCCGGCTTTACTTTTTTTTTTTTTTCTCTTCAACTCAAGTTTTTTTTTTTTTTTTTTTAAGTTTTTATCTGTTTAATGTGAAAATATTAGATTTTTTAGATAATAAAAAAGACGGAATCATTAAGCACGTACGGATTTGGAGTAGCCTCCGTAGATGATGACCCCGGTGCCGTCCGGCGTTGCGCTCATCTGACAGGCGGAGCGTGGCGAGGGGGCGGAGCCAGACGGGACCAATCGGGACCAGGTGAAGGTGTCCAGGTTAAAGGAGTGAACATCATTATAGTAGATATAATCCCTGAATACAGAGTTACAGAACTCATGAACAGCTACAACACACTTTTATAATGTGTTTATACCAATCACCTGGTTTATTCTCAGACGCGAAGATGGGATTCTAAAAACACTTTTTTTTTCTATAATTTCTCAATTTTAATATCTATAATTGTATCATTAGGATTATTCCCTGTGAAAGCTTGATTTAAAAAATAACTATCATGGAACCACCTGCCCAGTCACTGCACCTGAATCCTACTGAACTGTTCTGGGATGAACTGCATCAGAAAACTAGTGAAGAACATCTTTGGCGTGTTTCACAAGAGAAATATTTCAGATGAATGTTGAACGAAGTGTGCGGAGTGTGTGAAGCTGTTCTTCATGCTAAGGGAGGATTTTTCACTGGAAATAAAGTGGAACATCTGGACTGGATAGTGGAAGTGTGTAGAGATGCGAGCAGGAATGCGCTACACCAGTGGTTCTCAACCTTTTTTTTGCAGGAGACCCATATATTTTACCTTCGAAAATTTTTAAGGGCATGAGGGTCCTTAAAAATGAAGTGTGCTTGGCAACCCTTCGAAAGTCTTTAGCGGCCCCTAGTGGTAAGCAAGTGCGCTACATGTCGCAGTGAACAGAGCAGGAGAGGGAAATCTCTGACTCGTGATAGAAATGTGTCAATTCTTCAAAAATACTTTTTGTTTTTTACCTTGTGCTCTCGTGAAATCCTCCGAACACAAGAAGCTGCCTTTTACACAACACCATGCGATGCCCACTTCTGCCAGAAGGAGCGCCAGGAGCCCTGAAAACACACACCACACACACACACACACACACACACACACACACACACACACACACACTAAACCATGTGCTGTTTTTCTCTCCATGAAAAAATAGAATATATATATATGTAGCTACACATTACTCAGCCAAAAGTTTGTGGACACCTGACCAGAAGATTGGTGTGTGTTTCTTTTTTTTACATCTCATTACATATTTAGTCCCAAAGGTGTTCCTCTAAAGCAGGAGATCTTCCACTTCAACCCATGGAAACCAGATCTTCATGGAGTTGACTTTGTGCAAAGGAGCACATGAGCATTGCCATGCTGGAACAGGTTTTGGGTCTCCTTGTTCGAATGAAGGAACAATTTCATGCTCCTGCATCCAAAGACATCTGATAAAATTGTGTGCCTCCAACTTTGTGTACAAGTTTGGAGAAGAACCACATCTGGTTTTTGTGTCTGGTCAGGTGTCCAGATAATTTTGGCCAAATAGAAGTATCTTTACATGGCCTGGAGAATGGTGCAGAGATGTGTGTGTGTGTGTGTGTGTGTGTGTGTGTGTGTGTGTGTGTGTGTGTGTGTGTGTGTGGGTGAGTAAGAGAGTAACTGAGTGAGTGAGTGAGTGAGTGAGTGTGTGTGTGTGAGTGAGTGAGTGAGTGAGTGAGTGAGTGAGTGAGTGAGTGAGTGAGTGAGTGAGTGAGTGAGTGAGTGTGTGTGTGAGTGAGTGAGTGAGTGAGTGAGTGAGTAAGTGAGTGTGTTGCTGATTCTTACTTGATCTGTTCCCAGGTGTGTGTGTTGAGGTGAAGAACCCACAGGTCCTTGTAGTGATAGAACTGTTCTCCATTAGGAGATGCAAACTCGCCTCCAAACACCCACAACTGCCCACCTGCCTGGGGCACCACCACCGCCTACACACACACACACACACACACACACACACACACACACACACACACACACACACACACAGCAGCTTTACCTCTGACTGTTAAAAAGCACTGAAACTGAAGACTCCTTCCATCATTGTTCTAAAGTGAAGGTTCTCACAGAGTAGCTGCTGTTACCTGATGAGCGCAGCGGCGTGGAGGAGGGTTCGGGACGTCAGATTTCACCCACGAGTTCTTCTTAATGTTGTAGAAGAAAAGGTCATTGTACAAGTAAGTCTGGGGAAGAAAAAAAAAGAGAAAACAATTACTTATTTTCGTGTTGATCTAAAAAAGTAATCATTTTTACGTGCTTTATTGATTCTTCTACCTTGTTCCCGTTGTAATATTCTCCACCAAACAGAATCAGCTCGTCTTTTTCAGGATGTGCACTCAGAGAGGCGTTGAGCCTGAACACAGCACATGAGACAGTTAACAGTATACACTCACAGTCACACTGAGCACTCTTGCTGAGCACTCTCACTGAGCAGTTTTACAGAGCACTCTCACAGAGCACACACTCACAGAGCACACACTCACAGAGCACACACTCACAGCTACACTAACAGCCAACATGTGCAGCACACACTCAATGTCATACTACTACATGGGAACACGTGAGTTTCATTGATACCTAGGAGATGGAGGAGGACAAGTGTTCTCCACAACCTGCGTCTTCTTCGCATCCAGTAACTGAAACTCAGCGATGAGAGCCTCGAGATCCTCCTGATCCAACACACACACACACACACACACACACACACACACACACACACACACAGGGAGTTTCAAAATTAGGAGGATTTTGCAACCAAAAACATCACCACTACTCTACTACTTGTAGGAAAGAAAAGAAAGAGACGTGCTTTATACTTGTCACATGTACTTTACAGCACAGCAAAATTATTTTCTTCACAAATACCAGTAATGTTAGGAAGCTGAAGTCAGAACACAGAAGCAGCCATGATACAGTAACCCTGGAGCACAGAGGGCTAAGGGCCTTGCTCAGGGGCCATACCAGGGCCTGAACCCCCAACCTTCCAGCCAGTAACCCAGAGCCTTAAACACTGAGCTCCCACTTCCCACTTTCCACCACTAGTAGTACTAATAATAATATTAATATTAAAATAATGATAATATGAGTGCATGTCACTGTAATAGTAGCAAACAGAAATAAAATAAGTATCAGATGTATTAATAAAAATGATGTAAACAGACAGAAATGACTTTTCTGTCAAAACGCACATTAAGCTGAAAAGCAAATCAACTTTGAAATCTATAAAATTCACGTAATTAAACACAAATGTGTTAAAACTTTAATTGATGGTGGAAAGAATGATTTCGAGCAATTTCTTTATTCAATCATGTGTTATTTAATAAAGACAGGACCCATACATGTGCACTGACATTGCGCGTAACAGATGAGTGTTATTGCATCATAACATATAACAGCCAATCGTACTCCAGTATGCAAATATGGCGGAATAAAAGAAAACACCGTGGTTTTATTTGCATATTCAGACATGTTCATGTGCTAATGAAGGTAGAAATGGTTGTATCTTTGTGCTTTTTGTCGTCGTTTTTTATTAATGGATTGATAGGTCACATTTTACTTTCGTATTTCAGATCTTGCGTGATTTTTTTTCCAAGTGAAGCTACAGAACTGACAGTTAGCTCACCGGCTAAGACATGCAGATTAAAAAAAAAAGCGGTTAGCTATAACACACGCACCTCTTCTTTTTTCGATCTCTTGGAGACCTTTTTCTCCATTTTGGCCGCTGTTTTTTCTGCCCCCTTTACTTTCTTGTCCTTTTTGCCCTTTTTACCCATCTTTAATATGTTTTCACAGATTCTTTGCACCCAAAAAAATCACCCACGTGGACTCACTTCCGGAAACAGCGTCTTCTTCGGTGGTGTTTCTTCTTCTGTGACGTTACCGCGAAATGGAGTCGAATTACGCCACAGCAGATTAATTAAACAAAAAGAAAATCAAAGCAGACACAATTCTACCTTCTGTTAATTGAAACACTTATATTGTTTATTATACGATATTATGTGTTTGAAGGTGTAAACCTTCGACCAAAAACCTTTAAACGCGATGTTTGTAATATGTAATGCAGCTATAGCGCCACTATAGTGGACTGGAGGCGCTACTGTTATAAACTAATGATAATTTATTACACATCAGCATTAATTTAATTATTAAACTAAACTTTTTATTAAAACCTACTTACGGTGTGTTTGTGTAATATCTATATAAAATAACACAATTTAACATCACATCTACACTACACACTTTCATAATTTACACTACACAGACTTTCACATCTACACTACACACACTTTCATCTACACTACACACTTTCATCCACACTACACACACTGTCACATCTACACTACACACACTGTCATCTACACTACACACACTGTTACATTTACACTACACACACTTTCATCTACACTACACACACTTTCATCTACACTACACACACTGTCATCTACACTACACACACTGTTACATCTACACTACACACACTTTCATCTACACTACACACACTTTCATCTACACTACACACACTGTTACATCTACACTACACACACTTTCATCTACACTACACACACTTTCATCTACACTACACAGACTGTCACATCTACACTACACACTGTCACATCTACACTACACACACTGTCACATCTACACTACACACACTGTCACATCTACACTACACACATACACAGTCATCTACACTACACACACACTGTCATCTACACAACACACACATACACTGTCATCTACACTACACACACACTGTCATCTACACTACACACACTGTCATCTACACACACACTTTCATCTACACTACACACACTGTCACATCTACACAACACACACACTGTCATCTACACTACACACACTGTCATCTAAACTACACACACACTGTCATCTACACTACACACACTGTCACATCTACACAACACACACACTGTCATCTACACTACACACACTGTTATCTACACTACACACACGCTGTCATCTACACTACACACACTGTCATCTACACAACACACTGTCACATTTACACTACACACTGTCATCTACACTACACACGCTGTCATCTACACTACACACTGTCATCTACACACACACTTTCATCTACACTACACACACTGTCACATCTACACAACACACACACTGTCATCTGCACTACACACACTCTCATCTACACAACACACACACTGTCATCTACACTACACACACTTTCATCTACACTACACACACACTGTCATCTACACACACACTTTCATCTACACTACACACACTGTCATCTACACAACACACACACTGTCATCCACACTACACACACTGTTATCTAAACTACACACACTTTCATCTACACTACACACACTGTCACATCTACACAACACACACACTGTCATCTACACTACACACACTGTTATCTACACTACACACACGCTGTCATCTACACTACACACACTGTCATCTACACAACACACTGTCACATTTACACTACACACTGTCATCTACACTACACACGCTGTCATCTACACTACACACTGTCATCTACACACACACTTTCATCTACACTACACACACTGTCACATCTACACAACACACACACTGTCATCCACACTACACACACTGTCATCTACACTACACACACTGTCATCTACACAACACACGCTGTCACATTTACACTACACACGCTGTCATCTACACTACACACACTTTTATCTACACTACACACACTTTCATCTACACTACACACACGCTGTCATCTACACTACACACTGTCATCTACACAACACACACTGTCACATTTACACTACACACTGTCATCTACACTACACACGCTGTCATCTACACAACACACTGTCATCTACACTACACACACTGTCACATCTACACAATACACACACTGTCATCTACACTACACACACTTTTTTCTACACTACACACACACTGTCATCTACACTACACACACTGTCACATTTACACTACACACGCTGTCATCTACACTACACACACTTTAATCTACACTACACACACTTTTATCTACACTACACACACGCTGTCATCTACACTACACACACTGTCATCTACACAACACACACTGTCACATTTACACTACACACTGTCATCTACACTACACACGCTGTCATCTACACTACACACTGTCATCTACACTACACACGCTGTCATCTACACTACACACACGCTGTCATCTACACTACACACTGTCATGTACACAACACACACTGTCACATCTACACTACACACTGTCATTTACACTACACACGCTGTCATCTACACTACACACTCTCATCTACACTACACATGCTGTCATCTACACTACACACACCCTGGCCTCTTTACTACACACTGTCATCTACACAACACACGCTGTCACATTTACACTACACACGCTGTCATCTACACTACACACATTTTTATCTAAACTACACATACTTTCATCTACACTACACACACTGTCACATCTACACAACACACACACTGTCATCTACACTACACACACTGTCACATCTACACAACACACACACACTGTCATCTACACTACACACACTGTCATCTACACAACACACATGCTGTTATCTACACTACACACTGTCATCTACACTACACACACTGTCATCTACACAACACACGCTGTCACATTTACACTACACACGCTGTCATCTACACTACACACACTTTTATCTACACTACACACACTTTCATCTACACTACACACACGCTGTCATCTACACTACACACTGTCATCTACACAACACACACTGTCACATTTACACTACACACTGTCATCTACACTACACACGCTGTCATCTACACTACACACTGTCATCTACACTACACACACTGTCACATCTACACTACACACACTGTCATCTACACAACACACACACTGTCATCTACACTACACACACTTTTTTCTACACTACACACACACTGTCATCTACACTACACACACTGTCACATTTACACTACACACGCTGTCATCTACACTACACACACTTTCATCTACACTACACACACGCTGTCATCTACACTACACACACTGTCATCTACACAACACACACTGTCACATTTACACTACACACTGTCATCTACACTACACACGCTGTCATCTACACTACACACTGTCATGTACACAACACACACTGTCACATCTACACTACACTGTCATTTACACTACACACGCTGTTATCTACACTACACACTCTCATCTACACTACACATGCTGTCATCTACACTACACACTGTCATCTACACTACACACACTGTCACATCTACACAACACACACACTGTCATCTACACTACACACACTGTCATCTACACAACACACACACTGTCATCTACACTACACACACTTTTTTCTACACTACACACACACTGTCATCTACACTACACACACTGTCACATTTACACTACACACGCTGTCATCTTCACTACACACACTTTCATCTACACTACACACACTTTCATCTACACTACACACACGCTGTCATCTACACTACACACACTGTCATCTACACAACACACACTGTCACATTTACACTACACACTGTCATCTACACTACACACGCTGTCATCTACACTACACACTGTCATGTACACATCACACACTGTCACATCTACACTACACACTGTCATTTACACTACACACGCTGTTATCTACACTACACACTCTCATCTACACTACACATGCTGTCATCTACACTACACACTGTCATGTACACAACACACACTGTCACATCTACACTACACACTGTCATTTACACTACACACGCTGTTATCTACACTACACACTCTCATCTACACTACACATGCTGTCATCTACACTACACACACCCTGGCCTCTTTACTACACACTGTCATCTACACAACACACGCTGTCACATTTACACTACACACGCTGTCATCTACACTACACACACTTTTATCTACACTACACACATGCTGTCATCTTCACTACACACTGTCATCTACACAACACACACTGTCACATTTACACTACACACTGTCATCTACACTACACACGCTGTCATCTACACTACACACTGTCATCTACACTACACACACTGTCATCTACACTACACACTGTCATCTACACTACACACGCTGTCATCTACACTACACACTGTCATCTACACTACACACTGTCATCTACACTACACACACGCTGCCATCTACACTACACACTGTCATCTACACAACACACACTGTCACATTTACACTACACACACTTTCATCTACACTACACACTTTCATCTACACTACACTCTTTCATCTACACTACACACACACTGTCATCTACACTACACACACTTTCATCTACACAACACACACACTGTCATCTACACTACACACACACTGTCATCTACACTACACACACTTTTATTTACACTACACACACTGTCACATTTACACTACACACACTTTCATCTACTGTCATTAAGATAACACATTCATAACAAAAGGCAGCAAAATTCAAAAAAGTTTTAAGACAATGACAAAGTAAAAAAAAGTAAAAAAAAAAAGAAAAAAAAAAAAAAAGAGAGAACAAAGAGTGAACAACAATCAATTAAAAATAATCAGAGATGGAAAGTAATGAAGTACAAACGCTTTGTTATTGTACTTAAGTAGATTTTTTCTGGTATCGTTTTTTTACTTCACTATATATTTACTTACTGTTCAGGATTTAAAATGGAACAAAATGGCAGAAATCGTGTTTAGATTGTTTTATCTGCTCACATAACCAGTCACATGTGGGTTAAAGTGGACACGATGCTGCAGAGCCTCTACAAATCACTCAGCAGTGGGTTTATAGATGTGAACTCATCACCCCATGTTCACACTCGCACGTGGCCTGGGCTCTGGACTCGCGCTTCTGTGCGAAATGTCGCACAGGAAATTAGAATGATCGGAATCAGAGAGAAATTTCCTGCTCGAGCAGCAGAGAGATGGAAAACCACCAGGCTCATCAGAGGCCTCCTCGTTCCTGTGGAATCTACAACAAATTCTACTCACTGGTTTCAGCTTCTCTGATCGTCCACATAGTGGCAGCATCAGTAAGCAGAAAGACTGATAAATTATATAGAACACGACTTTTCCAGCCATATAAAGTTGACTTCAGTAAACTTTTGGATCTTTGGATGACTTGAACGTGAAGACCAAACCTGTGCATGATAATGCCCCTGTGCACAAAGCCAGCTCTATGAAGAACTTCTTCGTGTGGAACATCTCCTGCTATAGAGCTCTAACCCTTTTGAACACCTTTGATGGAGACGTGACAGAGGCATGGCGGAGGCGTGCGGTTGCTCTTAGGTTCAGGACAGACATTCTTTATACTGATTAAGCCTGGAATCTGCGACGGAAATTAATTTCTTTCTCAGAGTCACTCGTAATGTCTGCATCACAGAGCAGTCATATCTCCTCATGGCCTGCAGGAAAAGACCCACATGAGCAATTCCAATAAAGAGTTGAGTTTATTCAGGTGTTCATCTGCCCTCCAGATAGCAAAATAAAATTACCCCATTTACTGTAATTACACTGTATAGATAAAAGTTTGTAGACTATAAGACTGGTATGTGCTTCTACAACATTCCATTCCACACTTAGTCTCCATTTGCTGTTATAATAAGCTCCACTATTCTGGGAAGATGTTCCAATAGATTTCGTGAAGATTCGTAATAAAACCAGGTACTGATGTAGGTGAGAAGGTGAGGAGGCCTGGGGTGCATTCAGACCTGGGGGAACATTTACAGTCATCATGTTCAATAGGTTTGGAGCTCTATAGCAGGAGACCTTCCACATGTTCCAACCCATGTAAAGCAGAACTTCATGGAGCTGACAGAACAGGAGCACTGTCAAGCTGGAACAAGTTCAAATGAGAATTTAATGCTACAGCATCCAAAGACGTCCTGTACAATTTTATTTCTTCAACTTTGAGGTAAAAGTTTGTGGAAGGACCACATACGGCTGGAAAAGTCACGTGTCTTAATACGTTTGGCTGATATATTACACATTAGAACTTACTGGAAATGATCCAACCGATCAGATTTGATATTCGTTAGCGCTGCGGTGCGACGGGGCACGTTTTGCACGATGTTTCGACACGATTTAGAGAATTGTTTGACTCTGGAAGCACATGACTGCTCCTGCTATTCGCTGTGAAGAGTGTGTTGTGTGTTAGCATGTTAATTTCTTCTCCTTGGCAATCATGCATTTCAACAGAAGCATTTTGGCCTTCAATAGACACACACACACACACACACACACACACACACACACACACACACACACACACGTTCTTCTGGTGTAATGCTCACCCTGGAGCCTTTCTTTTTTGAGACAGGAAGCTTTTTTTTTTTTTTTTTTGGTAAAATTGGACGACTCTAAATTATGGCTTCTTCACTGTCAATTGATTTTTCTGTCAAGATTAAAAGGGCTGTAGATAAGAGTTGTGTGTGTGTGTGTGTGTGTGTGTGTGTGTGTGTGTGTGTGTGTGTGTGTGTGTGTGTGTGTGTGTGTGTTTGTGATGAGTCAAAATGACCTGCGTCAACAACCCTTTTGAATATCAGAGATTCATGACCACGGGATGATTCGGAGGAGATCAGACTGACGGAAATTGCCGTGACGATATCGAACATGATCACAGAGAACAATGCTGTCGGCTAAATAAAGGAAAATTACACAGCTTCTCTGTTGCTCAGATATCAGAGAGTATTTCATATATACACACACATCCATTTAAAATCTGTTATTTGTCTACAGATTTACAAAAATGTCTTAATTGATCAATTATAAGTTGATCCACAATGAGCGAGCCAGAGGAGATGGTGGTGAGGGAAAAAACTTTCTCAGATAAGGAAGAAATCTTGAGAGGATCCAGACTCAACAGGGAACTTCTCACAACTGATGCTGAATAGTGCCATTATAAATCATTCCCTTCTATAACTCTGGGGGCAAAAAGTGAAACAAGGAAATTGTAACTGTGACAGTGAACCATGAACCTTCCAGATCTGCCGATTTATTAAAGAAACACCCATTGTCAAAACTAAACAAAAATAGCTAAACAATGTCTCAAACACTATTTGGAAATCTGTTTAAGAAAAGGCTCTTTCCCCTTGTGCAGCCTTCACTATTCCAGGTACTAACAAAGAGCCTGCACCTTTGGATCAAAACTGGCATGGTGGATCATAGAGGACCACAGTTTGCTGACAGACTGTGGGCCTGTGTGGAGTGGATATTATATGGCTCATTTAGTTACAACATCTCGTTTTACAGTAGTAAGAACTCTTGCTAACTATTCTGGAATGCCACGTAGTGGTTAAGGCATTGGACTTTTGATCTGAAGATCATGAGTTCAGGAATCTCAGCCTCTTTTGCTCCCCTGAGGTCCCCAAGGCCTTTATACCCATAGCTGCTCAGTTGTAGGAATGAGAGCAATGTAAGCCGCTCTGGATGAGGGGGTCTACTAAATGCCTTAAATGTAAACATGTAGTGACATCATAGTGCTTATGTAAGTGATATTTTTGAGGTGCACCTCAGGCATCCTCACCTTACTTACATCAGTTCCTGACTTAACTAACACCCTTGTGTCTGAATGAATCTCGACAAAATCTCCACAAAATTTAGTGGAACATCTTCCCAGAAGAGTGGAGCTCATTATAACAGCAAATAAGGGCCTAAATGTGGAATGGGATGTTTGCCCATTTGTTTGACCTTGCTCAAGGTCATTTGGGTCATTCAGGTTGTTCTTTGATTCAGAGGGTTTAGAGATGAGAAGAAAATCAGAAGTGTGAGCCACGATGGAGGAAATGTTGCCTTTCTTTGTCTGATCTCAAGTCGTATTTGAAATGAAAAACAAAGGGAGGAACTGCCCTTAGAACACACACACACACACACACACACACACACACACACACACACACACACACACACACACACACACACACACACACAAACACACAGAGGAATTTTACTATTCCTTGGTGTTCCTGCCTCTGTGGAATGGCTGGAATTGGAATGTGTGGTCTTACCCGATCAAAACTAATGGTGTATCTGGAGGTCTTCTCTCCTGCTTCACCTCACTGTTGGAACAAAGAAATAAAGAAATAAACTTCATTGCCATGACGATTTTGGTTTAATAGCCTGATATGATATCGATGACGACTGTGTGAGAAAATAACAGAGGTAAAAAAAGCAACAACTCAGAGCTGTTCAGTTCCACCTGTGAAGGTTCTCACGCTCGATTGGAAATATCACAGTTCCACTGTTGGCTTTTTCTTTCCCAGACGGTGATTTGTGGAGTGTTTACCAACCTGATCAATGGTCCTGATTTACAGAACACTTAGCTTTATCTCAGTCTCAACCTGCTCCATTCCCATTTATACACCTCACGTACATTTTACTTTGCTCTCTGTGTTAGAAGCTCAAAGCAGCTCCTAAAGGATTGAGTAATGATCTCGATCTGCAAGCTGCAAAGAACATCGCACCACGCTGAGGACAGGTTTTGTTTGGGTTCTGTATCGGTTCTGTTTGGGTTCTGTATCGGTTCTGTTTGGGTTCTGTATCGGTTCTGTTTGGGTTATGTTTGGGTTCTGAGCTGTAAGAAAATGAAAAGTCTGTCAATTGTTTCTGTTCTGTCAGGTGTGTGTGTGTGTGTGTGTGTGTGTGTGTGTGTGTGTGTGTGTGTGTGTGTGTGTGCGTGTACAGGACTTTATACTAAACCTCCTTAGAGAGCACAGTAAATGTTAGACTGAATAATTTTAGGTAAAAGTTTATACTTTTTACGCATAATATAATCAAATTCACACATGATTTTTAATAATATTTTAATGAACAGTTTATTTTATTATAATATTTTATATAAAATTATATAATAACAATTATTCATAATTATACATTATTTATATAATTTAAATAATTACTATATAATAATATTTTATATAGTAACAAACTGTAAAAATTTTATTCATGTAAAAAGTGATGCAATAAAGAAAATGAAACAATTAAAGAAAAATGTGAATTGTATTTTTCTGTAATATTTTTGACAGCAGGTGAGAAATTTATGTATGCTTTTGTAGCGGGTCCCGACTAGGTCCCCACTGGCAGATATATTTGTATAATCCTCTGATCGGAGTGCTCTGAAAATATTACAAATAATACAAAGAAATCAGCAAAGCAGGACAACTGTTGCTCATACTCCAGTCACTCGGATTATGAGCTCGTCTTGCTCTGTGCATCGCTAATTGTGACGCGGCGCTCGTTGTTACTGCCCCCCTGTGTCCGTTAAATGAAATATTTGTCTCCATGTGTTTTTTTCAAAGTCTCTCGTTAGCATTAAATTATATGCATCAGGATAAAATAAATAAGCATTGCAGTAGAAGGACATAAAAGTAATCATTTCAACAAAACTCATTTTGTGAGTGTCACATCCACCCCGACAAACAAAAATGGCTCCCAACATTTGTCACAACAACAAAAAAAAACTCTTTTTTTTTTTTTCCTAATAAACTTGTGTGGTGACCGGCATGTAATATGTGTAAGGCCTGTACATCTGTGGTACGTAAGGCATAGGCAGAATAAACTGTCTGGCTATGTGTGGCATGCATGTTAGGGGAAGTGAGGTAATCTGTGAGGAAATAGAATCTACATGTGTCTGTGTTGAAGGTTGGCCCAATGATTCATAAGTGAACACTGGCTTCGGCCTTCTCTCCCTGGCAGACCTCCTAACCTCTCTGTGAGTACCTTCTGCAGGCCAAGTCGTCATAGAGGGGTAACTTAGTCTTTTCTCCTGTACTTGTTCATCATGTTCATTTTGCTCATCCTCTCCTGGCGGAGGGGGATAAATGACATTAGGTTGTTCCTTTGCCTGTGATTCCTCTCCTACTAATTCCACTTCTCTATCCATCAAACTTTGCCTATCCTCTTTTTCAGTGTTGTTTCGTTTGTGCTCACTTTCAGGTAGGTTTGTTTCACCCGTGTTTGTATAGTCTCTTTCCGGTGTCTCTCGTCCATCTGGTAAGTATGTGTCCATCGATTCTCTTTCCTCAGTCAGTAATGTATCTGGACATTCTTTCTGGGTCATGGTTGGTTTCTTTGGGGTCAGAACAGGCACTGTTGTAGGAGATGACTTTGACACTGGACTTTGCTCTCTCCCTGAGGTCACGGATCTAGTATGTCCAACTTGATCATTTACCATCCTCACTGCCGGTGTTCTCAGCCAATAACCTCCTGTCCATTCATCCTCATCATCAGTGTCCGATGTTTCATCCTTATCAGCAGAGTTTACTCTCCGTTTGGGCTGTTTTTGCCCCTGATGGGGGGTTATAACAGGGTTCGCTGGCTGTGCTGGATTCTCAACAGGCAAGTCATTCACTAACAGCAGCAAGTTCCTGTGTATCGTTCTGTTCCTTGCATTTGGGTCTCCCTCAGCATGAATGACATATACCGGATTATCTGAGATTTGCTCCTTCACCACATAGATCCTCTTCTCCCAGTATGAGCGTAGCTTACCGGGTCCACCTCGCTCACCCATGTTTCGAACCAGTACTCGATCTCCTGGTTTGAGGACCACGCCCCTCACCTTTTTATCATAGTAGGACTTGTTCTTCGCACTTGATGACAGGCTAGATTTGTTTGCAATCTTGTACGCTTCTGCCATCCTTTTTGACCATTTATCTACGTATCCTTTGTGTGTCACTGATTCAGTGTTATCCAGTAATCCAAACAAGAGATCCACGGGGAGACGGGGGTGTTGCCCATACATCAGATAATGAGGGGAGTATCCGGTGGACTCGTGGCGAGTACAGTTATAAGCGTGTATCATTTGCGGCAAATGTTCTTTCCATCTCTCCTTTTCTCTGTCTGTCAGTGTCCGTAACATTTGCAACAGTGTGCGGTTAAACCGCTCAGCAGGATTACATTGTGGGTGATACGGAGATGTTCGTGAGTGTCCAACCCCTGACAGGCGCCCAAGGGTGCGAAAAAGGCTGTTCTCAAACTCGCGTCCTTGATCATGGTGGAGACGGTTTGGATAACCCAGACGAGGTATGTAATCATTGTATATCCGTTCAGCTGCCGTTTGTCCTGATTTATTTTTGGTTGGGTAAGCCTGAGCAAACCTGGTAAAATGGTCTATCACTACCAGAATATATTCATAGCCCCCTTTGCTTTTCTCCAGATGTAAGTAGTCTATGCAGACCAGATCAAGAGGGGAAGCAGAAATCAGACCACCCATTGGCGCGCGGATGTGGGTAGTGGGTTTCTTCTGTTTTATGCAACTGCATTTTCTTGTGACATACTCCTCTATGCATCTCTTCATCTGCGGCCAATAGAAACGTTCTCTGGCGAGATGGAGCACACGTTCTGTGCCAACATGTCCCATGTTGTCATGGAGATGTTTTAAAGCAACTGACCGGTACTTGGTTGGTAGGACTAACTGTTTTCTTTCTGGTGTTTGGCGGTACAGAACTCCATTTTCCAAATGTAGTTGATTCCACTCATGAAGGAGCTTGCGAGTGAGCCCACTCACTGACCTTCTGACCTCATCTGTGAGAACATTATTTACCTCTTTCAATGTTATTATTTCCCCTATCCCAGGGTCCTCACGTTGGGCTTTTGCCAACTCTTCGCGGCTTATTTCGGGCAAGAGTGAATGAGGCTGAGATAGCACATCAGCAGAGGAGGTGTAAAGTGCAGCTATCCATGCTACATCCTTCTTCTGGGCCGCTCTACTCCCTTCCCAAGTCGCATGCAGCACATCCTGAGACAGTTCCTCCGTGCATTTTGCCACATAGTTGTCGATATCGAGAGGGATACGTGAGAGTGTGTCGGCATCTATATTGTTTTTCCCAGGCCTGTATTTGATGCTGAAGTGGAACTCTGACAATTCTCCAACCCAGCGATGTCCAACTGCATTGAGTTTCGCAGTGCTCATGACATAAGTCAGCGGATTGTTATCAGTGTAGATGGTGAAATGCGGAGCATAGAAGAGGTAGTCTCTAAATTTCTCGCACACTGCCCACTTGAGAGCAAGGAACTCGAGTTTTCCGCTGTGGAGCCGGTAGTTTCTCTCGGCCGGTGTCAGAGTTCGCGATCCATATCCAATGACACGCATTTTTTCGCACTGTCGCTGATAAAGGATTGCTCCGAGCCCTTTCTCTGATGCATCCGTGTGTAGAACGAATGGCTCCTCGAAGTTGGGGTATGCAAGGACTGGGGGGTTGGTAAGCATATTGACAAGCCTTTCCAAGGTACTTTGGTGATCAGTCTTCCATATGATGGGTGTTTTGGACGGGAGCTGTGGACCCTTGGACTTGCATGGGCGTGGAAGGGGTTGCGTTATGGAGGACTTAACTTGGAGCAACTCATACAATGGCTTTGCTATTTTAGCGAAATCCTGTATGTAGGAACGGTAATAGTTCAGGAAGCCAAGAATCCTTCGGAGGTCGCCAACTGTTTGGGGCGTTTTGGTTTTTAGAGCCATCACTGCCTCTAGATCTTTGGGGTCAATTCGAACTCCCTCAGCCGACACCAAGCGTCCGACATAGCGAACCTCCTTCTGAAACATCTCACACTTTTCTGCCCGTAGCTTCACTCCATGATGTTGTAGTGCTTGGAGGACCTTGCGAATCACCTCCACGTGGTCACTGAAAGATCTGGAGTAGCACAGTAGGTCATCCAGGTACGGGATGCAGTACTCATCTCTTAGGGAACCCAACATCTCCTCCATGCTCCTCTGAAAAGCTGCAGGTGCATTAGAAAGTCCAAAAGGAATTCGTACCCATTCGTAAAGACCCCAGGGAGTGATGAAGGCGGTGAGATGGCGTGACCCTTTTGCCACAAACCCCTGGTGGTAAGCTTTACCTTGGTCCAGTATGCTGAACATTGAGTACCCGCCTAGCGTGTCTAGCAAATCCTGTATTCGCGGCAGTGGATGTCTGTCAGGTACGGTTTTTTGATTTAGCAGACGATAGTCTATGCAAAGACGAAGAGTGCCATCCTTCTTTCGTACACATACAACTGGGGCAGAATAGGCGGACTTCGATTTCACTATCCAACCTTTTATAAGAAGATCTTGAATGTAATCTTTCACTTCCTTAAACAGTGGTCTGGGAATGGATGTGTACGCTCTCTGCACAGGAACATCGTCGCTGAGGTTAATCACCATTTGTAGATTGGGAATACAGCCAAGGTCATTTCCATCCTTCGCAAAGGCGTTTGACTCCTCATGAAGCATCTTTCTAGCAGCCTCTTGCTGTTCTTCCTCCAGGTGGTCGAGGTTTACAGGTGGGTCCCATAGAGGTGGGTCTGAGTTGCTGTCCTGAGTGGTGGTTACCTGACTGACAGTCGCTGAAGGTTGTGTTTTGTCCAGGATATCTGCCTCCACAACATTTTCAACAAGCTGCAGAATCCCTAGAGCTGTTTTTCGGTGTATTGTGATGTCATGATTGGTGTTATTACCAACTGGAATGGTGACATAGGGCTTTGTTGGGTTCTGTATTTCAAACAAGCCTGGCCCTGCATCCCACTGTCCAGACGGTAGGCTGTCCTCATCTGTCTCGAACAACACTAATTGGGTAGAAGTATCCATGTTCGACGGAACACGACACCTCACCCACAACACTTGACCAGCTGGGAGCACGATATCCTTGGCACCTGTTCTTAATCGTCCCTGCTGCGTAACTGGCTTGGCTGTATGAATAAAGTTAACTAGAGCTTCAGCTGTTTCTTTGGGAACAGATATGGCATTGCTAAGAAGGCTAGCAAGTATTGGCACTAGTCTCTCTGGTTTTCCACAAACTAACATTTCCAAAACGTTAAAACCAATCAATGGTTTATCCATGGGGTAGCTGCTGATAAGAAATGGAACACTAATGGACAGGTTGGGGTCCAAATTCCCTGGCAAGTTCACTGTAATAGCTACCCACCCATCATAGGGAATGAGACTACCGTTTGCAGCGATAACTTTCAGTTCCTCCTCTCCTAAGATCTCAGAAACTGAGTGAATATTGAGGTCAGGTAGGTACTCTTGTTTCCAGGCACGACTGACTATGCTGACTTGGGACCCAGAGTCGAGCAGAGAAGTGACTGCTAAGCCATTTAAATAACTCTGAACTAGAGCCTTTTTCCCGATCAGGTTAGCAACTGCTCTAGCTTTAGCTGCACGTGGTGACTGGGGAGGGACTTGAGCTACTTGGTTACAGTGGCTTAGCGTGCTTGTCGTTAAGGGTGAGGGTAAGTGTGCTGTGTCCTCATTGACCTCACCTTCTGGTTGGGACTTATTTTTAGACCCGGCCACTAGATGTCCCTCTCCAGTGCCCGGTTGGAGTTTCCCTGTTTCTTTGGACGCTGTAGACAGCCTGCTGCACGGTGTCCTTCTTCCCCACATGTGAAACAGTGTTTACAGTCTTGTCTGTCTTGTTCCACGCAGCTTGGGCAACCATAGGGCCTTCCACGTTTAGAGTGTGTCCTATTTTGACTGTACTGACGCCCATTGTGTGTTAACTGTTGTTGGTTTTGTTTTTGCATAGTCTGTACTAGTCTGGTAAGCTCCTCTACTTTGGCCGTAAGGTCGCTCAGAGGATCGGGTTTTGTCTGCTTTGACTTGGACCCTAAACTCTCTGCCTTTATGCTAGGTGTCTTTACCACATCTGACTCGAGCTGTGCGCTGTGTGCATTTGTTACCATCTGTCTGCGTCCACCAAGTCTTTTCATTCTCTCATTTTCTTCACTGGTAATTTTCATCACATGGCGCAGAATCATCTCATCAGTGACCCCACTGGTTGTCAACAGAGGTTTGAGCTCTCTGTGGATGTCAGTGTGTTTGTGTCCAAAGCCTTGGTACACTGTATGTAGAAAAACATCTTGCACTGTAGCTGGAGAGTATTTAATGTTAGTGTCAGCCAGTTTTGATGTCAGTAGGATACGTTGTTTTAAGCCTATCAAACGATAGAGAAATTGTTGTGGTGTCTCATTTTCATCTTGTTTCGTACACATCAACTCTTGGAATAGCTCTGTGCTGTTTTTTTCTCTTAGATGAGTTTGGAGAAATCCCTTGAGTTCAATCACTGCCATGTCGTCTTTGTTTATCAACATCTCTTTAAATATGCCTGGTCTTATTATCTTAAGCACACCACGAACAATCTCTGAGTCGGAGAATCCTTCTTTGACTCCATCATCAATTTGTCTACAGACATTATTGTAGCTGATATCTGAGGATTGATCACCAATCTGCCCGCCTTGCACTTTGAACTCTCTCCGTGGAAGGTAACTGAGTTCCCTTAAGGACACCATCCCCTCACGAGCTGACTGAGGGGCATGCTCACCCAGGGGGTTCCTGTCTGGCTGCCTCAACAGGACTGAGGATGAGGGCGTCTGTGTCTGTGAAGAGGACATATGCATCTGCAACGGTATAGCATGTGCTGGCATACACTTTATGAGTTTCTTGCTAAGCTCCTCGTAGCTAGCGAGCGCCCTAAGCAAGTCAGTGTTCGATGTGTCAGGTACATTTAACATTGTAACCTTAGCCAAGCCTAAATCTGGTTCGACAATACCACTAGGGGATGTAGTAGTGACTAAAGTGGATGTGTGTCGACTCTGCGGGTGTGTGTCTGTGGTGTGTTCAGGGGGTGTTTGGATAGTAACAGAACCTTCAGCAAAATCAACTAAATTGTCAAACTTATCACCACCCTGCCCAGTATGTAACTCAGAATCACCCTTTACATTTTGAAATGACATAACATCACGACATTTTACTATATCATCAATAGCGTCTTTTAACATCAACAACTGAACCATTCCCTCATCCTCTGCTTCAAGTAACTGCTTACTGTGCATGAACGAGTTGATGTGATCATAGCATTCCTCCTGATCTTTCTCATCAAGCTCTAACTGGTCCACGTCCAACACTGGGTTTACCGCTCTGGCGACCCGAAGAAGCTCTTCAGCTGTCAGGGTGAGTAGGCTCTTCCTCGACATGATGGCTTCTCGTCTCCCCCACGGCTGGCAACACGGTTCGGTGATGGTGCAGTCGGCTTTAGATCACCGGCCTCCACTCGTCCACGATCGCAGTCCCCACTGCTGGACAGGGCTAATTGCAGGTCAGCGTTGTCATCATTCGGCTCCCGATCCACTAGGTGGTGCCGAAGAATCCCGGACGAGCCCCCAAGAATCTGTAGCGGGTCCCGACTAGGTCCCCACTGGCAGATATATTTGTATAATCCTCTGATCGGAGTGCTCTGAAAATATTACAAATAATACAAAGAAATCAGCAAAGCAGGACAACTGTTGCTCATACTCCAGTCACTCGGATTATGAGCTCGTCTTGCTCTGTGCATCGCTAATTGTGACGCGGCGCTCGTTGTTACTGCCCCCCTGTGTCCGTTAAATGAAATATTTGTCTCCATGTGTTTTTTTCAAAGTCTCTCGTTAGCATTAAATTATATGCATCAGGATAAAATAAATAAGCATTGCAGTAGAAGGACATAAAAGTAATCATTTCAACAAAACTCATTTTGTGAGTGTCACACTTTCTTTTTGCTAGTTTTCAGTAGTTAAAATAGTTGTTATTTATTCATTTGTTATTATTTTTTCATGTCTATCACACAGGACAGCTCTGTCTCTCGAGTCTTGTGGTGGAGTTTTCACTTGTGTACTGATGGTTTGTTAGTGAGTGAAGCTTTGCTGTTAAATTTCACAGACACACACTGATTCCTTTAATACACACTCCTGGGGTTACTGGGGGGGGTGACGGGGCATTACTGTGGTGAGTCAGTACTGTGAGGAGTCAGTATTAGTGCTGCCCATTTACTCTAATGAATATTAAAAAACAATATTGTAATGAATCAGTATTCTGATGGGTCAGAACTGTAATGATTCAGTATTGTCAAGGGTCCGATATGTAATTAGTAAAAGGTCAGTATTTTGAAGGATCATTACTGTAATGAGTCAGTACTGTAGTAAGTCAGTACTGTTATGAGTCAGTACTGTAATGAGTCAGTACTGTTATGAGTCAGAACTGTAATGGGTCAAAGTTGTAATGGGTTAGAACTCTAATGAGTCAGTACTGTAATGAGTCAGTACTATGATGAGTCAGTACTGTAATGAGTCAGTACAATGATGAGTCAGTACTGTAATGAGTCAGTACTATGATGAGTCAGTACTGTAGCTGATAAAAAAAGTAGTGTTAGCTCATTCTGTTCATCTAATTTTCTTCCTCTTGTCCTCTATTCCTCCCTTTATCTCTATCTATCTATCTATCTATCTATCTATCTATCTATCTATCTATCTATCTATCTATCTATCTATCTATCTCTCTCTCTCTCTCTCTCTCTCTCTCTCTCTCTCTCTCTCTCTCTCTCTCCCTCCCTCCCTCCCTCCCTCCCTCCCTCCCCTCTGGACAGTGTTTCTCTGGAGCAGGAAAGAAAGGTCATGTGATCATAGTAAATGTTGCTCCACATCCTGAGGGAAAACGTTCATGCTCACAGACAGATCATGAGTTTTTGCTTGCAGCAGTCACAAGCTGCATGCAGCCGAGCAACCAGCGCTCCACCTGGGACATCGCACTCGCAGACTGGAGGATCACATCTCTACAGAGATTCAGTGTTCAGTGCCATTTTTAAAGAGACAGAAGGATTTGAGGAGCATACGTACATCCACAGAAGATCTGAAATTAGTTCTCCAAGATGTTTGGAACGACCTACCTGTTGAGTTCATTCAAAAACTGTGTGTGTAAATATCGGTGTTGGGTTTTCTGCTATAAGGCCTTCAGAATCAGCACTGTGTAGAATTAAATCCTTTTTGCTTGAAAGTGGTTGCTTTAACCAATCAGATTGCGAGTTGGCCATCTAGCAGGCGTACAATTACGTCACAATATATGTACAATAACTGCGCAGGCTCAAATATATTCATGATGATTTAACATCTTTTGTTTATTCTACAATGATTGCCTGATGAGAAGAAACTGATACACTGATGAGACCTGGACACTGTAAGGTCACCAAAACAGTCAAGCTTTTTCATAAACCGTTTATACTTCTGTTTTCTTTCCTGTAAAGGAAAACCATAATGCACAAAAAAATGCACAGAAATGCACAAAAACACAGGGAAAACCCCGGGGAGATGTGATGAGATGAATATCTATGCTTCTGCTGGAGATGATGTATGTGGAGGTGCAGTTGCGGCTCCAGTGAAAGGAGATGTATTGAATCGTGTTCATTTAGATTCCTGTGTTTGATGCAGCGCTCTGTTCTACTGCACTTCTCCATCATACTGATGTTCTCTATAGACATGGCGTCGTAATGATGGGATTTGAAGGTGGACTGGTTTCTGGTTCACAGGTGGAACACCAGTGAAGGACGGAAGAATTTACACTTTGCAGGGTTTATTTTTTTCAATAAAAACCAAGAGAATTAAAAGAGTCTGCTGAGGGAATGGTTGTTTATAGCTGCTATAATGTAAGTGAGAACTATCTAGTTTTATGGATGTAACATTAAATGTTACAGATTAACACTGCTCTGTTCCCATAACAGCACGATGAAGTCAATATAAAACTAAATTATATTGTGATGCAGAAATCATCTCATTGTGTCACACAACCACAAACAAATCCAATTATTTCAATTCTTTTATTTCTTAAAAAAAAAAGACATGATTCAGTAGACATTTTGCACAAACGGCAAATAAAAAGGACACAGTGAAGAAACATTTGTTTATACAGCAGATTCGTCTTTCTCCACAAAACATTTTCCAGAACACAGATCTGAGATCATCTCAAAGCACAGAGCGGAGAGTCTACACAGCAATATCACACAGTTTAACAGGTCTGAGATCAGCTGGACCACGACGCCCGACACACACGACAAGCAACACACTGGGGTTACAAACAAACTACCCGAGTGTGAATAAAACCCAGAGTTTGCCTTTACCCCAGTGTATGTGTGTTTGTGTGTGTGTGTGTATTAGGAATACTATTTCAACAGAAGGAATTCTGCAAGCTGAAACATTCCTGTATAATATTTGAGGAGGTAAAAATGGTGTCCAGGTCACTTCCTGTTTCAAAAACGCCGTGTCCCAACATCACCCTCTCCTGAGATTTTAAACGATTGAGTTGGAATCCAATACTAATACAATACATTTTTGAAAATAAAAAGTCATCCATTCACCATTTTGTCACTACGGAGCCGGGCTAACAAGCAATCCAGATCGTTAACGAGTAGCGTTGTCATAATTAATCACTTCAGGTATGTGGAGTTTTTTTAGTTTTTGAAAGTGAGAACAATCACTGGTCAGTTTTTTTTTCATGCTTATAAAAATAAATAACATGATAAGAACGAGAAAAAACAAAACAAACAAACAAAAAAAACCCGAACATAAATAAGAAAAACAGAAATTTCTCATCATGGCTAACATCGCTGTTAACGATCTGGTGTTGTTATGTAACCAAGGCTACGGAGCGACAAAAGAACCAAAGGCCCACCCCTCGATTTTTTTCTTATTTTTTAAGTTAAACCGAATTACTTGCGATGTAACAGAACGTTCCTAAGAATTTTCATGCGTATACATGTTATGTATTGAAGGTGAGGGGTGGGGCTAAAGAAAATGTATTGTAGGGTGAGGGGCGGGGCTAAGGAAAATGTATTGTAGGGTGAGGGGCGGGGCCAAGAAAAATGTATTGTAGGGTGAGGGGCGGGGCTAAAGAAAATTAATTGTAGGGTGAGGGGCGGGGCTAAGGAAAATGTATTGTAGGGTGAGGGGCGGGGCTGAAGAAAACGTATTGTAGGGTGAGGGGCGGGGCTAAGGAAAATGTATTGTAGGGTGAGGGGCGGGCTGAAGAAAACGTATTGTAGGGTGAGGGGCGGGGCTGAAGAAAACGTATTGTAGGGTGAGGGGCGGGGCTAAGGAAAATGTATTGTAGGATGAGGGGCGGGGCTAAAGAAAATGTATTGTAGGGTGAGGGGCAGGGCTAAAGAAAATGTACTGTAGAATGAGGGGCGGGGCTAAGGAAGAAAATAGACCTTGCGTACTGATCCGATGTCGAACAAACAGAGCAAGATCTCAGGGTTGGTTGTGTTACAGAAAACGGATTAGTAGTATAATTACAACTTTGAAAGATGGTAACAGAACAGTCCGGAAGCACACAGAACCAGTGTTTGTTGGTATGCATGACAGACCGACCCGACAGCAGACTTAACTTGACCTATAACGAATAAAAAAATGTAAAGAAAAACTAAAAATAGGTTTAATAAGTAAACTTTTCTTAGAAAAAAAAAGCTAAATATATTAGTAAACTAAGCAGATATAAAAATCTATAGAGCAAAGTCTCTAAAAATAAATAAATACAATACGCACTGCATCAGCAGCACTGATTTACATTAGTCTGATTGGCTTCAATGTTAGTCCATATGTCCTTAAACAGAACATCTTCTAAAACTAAACAGAACACATGGCTGTAACACACACTCTCTCACACACACACACACACACACACACACCATTCCTACTGGTTTCAGAAATCATTCGTAAGAGTCTGGAGTCCTTCGTGGTGCTTGGAGAGAAAATAAAAGCAGTTTTCTCCGATTTTACGGCCTTGAAATTGTCGTGTCACTACAATGCAAAAAAAAAACAAAAAAGCACACAAACGAAATTCAACCAAATGCAACTCAATTCTATTGCATTTTAGAATTTTACATCGGAATGATGAGATCGTCGTCTCTAGAGCTTCTCCAGAGTATTCGAAGTTACAGCAGTGATTCCTGGCGACGTGATGCGTCTGAACGAGAAGCGTTTCTCGATTTAAAACAACGGAGAATGAAGGAATTGTCACGTGATTTCGGACAGACAGGAAATAAAAGATTGGTGTTTCGTTTAGGAGAATTGGATGATGTGCTGGTGTGATTAGTTATAATGGAGCAGTGGAGTGGAGCTTCACATGCGTTTACTGTGAAGACTTTTATAAGAAATGTTACTATTAGTAATTACAATTACTATTGTGTCAACGCAACGATGCTGAAGTCCAGCGAGGTACGAGGTCACAGCGAGGCCACAGGAACAGGCACATGTTTCCATTCTTCAGCTTGTGATGGTGAAATGCTAATTAAAGATATCTATCGTATACGGCTTTGTATCTGCTGTACAGACTGACGGAAAAACACAAATTAATTTAGTTTCTATTTTTTTTTCATGAAAATTTCTATATTTCTTTCTTCTAAATTCGAATGAAAAGATTTCTGTTCGCGTTTCTGAAGCAAACGAAGCCACACTTTTCCACATGAGTTCTGAATGAGAAGCTGCTGAACCTCCAATGTGGCAGAAAAGCCGTGGCTGAGAGCAGGCGTGTGAATGGGGGGGCGGAGCCTGGGGTGGTGATTGTTAGCGATCAAGCAAACCCCTGTACGTTATTTTCATGAAAGTGTTCTCTGTTTTAGAAAGCAGCAGGATGGATAATAGATGAAAAAGATAGATAGATAGATAGATAGATAGATAGATAGATAGATAGATAGATAGATAGATAGATAGATAGATAGATAGATAGATAGATAGATAGAGATAAAGGGAGGAATAGAGGACAAGAGGAAGAAAATTAGATGAACAGAATGAGCTAACACTACTCTGACACAGAACATGTGTGTCAAAAATCTTAAAATGTCAAAGCAAACGTGACTGTAGCAAAATGAAACCTGTCGCCTGCCTCATATTGGTTCCTCCCTGAACCACCAAACTCTCGACGAGAAACATCTCACCACAACCCACAGACTTGGATTTCTGAAACTTCAATTGGAATAAACATCACTCGATTGTCGACACCAAATAATTAACTAACTAACGAACTAGCTGGCTAGCTAACTCGCTCTGTATAATAATAAAAACATAACAATAATAGAAAAATGTAACTAACCAAAAAAAACCTAACGGAAGAGAGCGAGTTGTTATCGGGTCGTTCGCGCTCACGGATTCATGATCTCTTCTGAGCTTCTAAACGAATATCACGTCATGGGGATGAAAACATTCGACAACTGCATCCGATCGGAAAGGGAAAAATGCGTTTCTCAAATCGCTACGAGGTGAAAGTTTCGAGTTGTACTTCCGCCGTTAGGAGGAAATTTGGCGAGTTCTGCGTTAGAACGTCTTTGTGTTCTGTTCTGTACCTTTTCGTTTCATAACGGCGGCGAAAACTGGGGAAGAATCGCGAGATCGCGACGCATATGGTGTAACTGGAGAGAAATGATTAAAGCACCACTATATATACGTGCACTACTGCACGCACACACACACACACACACACACACACGCTCATGATACTGCCGTATTCTACAGTAGTCTGAACATTATTAAAGGAATGTCTGAAAAACTAACAAAGCAAAAAAAAAAAAGGAAAAATTTAAGTTAGAAGGAATCTTGAAGGAGCCGTCACTCGTCCGGACGTCTCTTTCTTCCTTCTTCTGTCGTTTGAATTCCGTACTTTTAGGCAAGAGGCTGTGGGTTTACACTCAGAGAGAGAGAGAGAGAGAGAGAGAGAGAGAGAGAGAGAGAGAGAGAGAGAGAGAGAGAGAGAGAGAGAGAGAGAGAGAGAGAGAGAGAGAGAGAGAGAGAGAGAGAGAGAGAGAGAGAGCAGCAAGCCAAAGGGAAAAGATGGACATTGTTTTGTCTTTAAGTTTGTGCGCAAAAACGTTTCCAACCAAAACATCCATTTGGTTTGTTGTATTCCTTGTTTCTTTCTTTCTTTCTTTTTCTTTCTTTCTTTCTTTCTTTTCCTTCACGACTCCTGAGGAACGACTTCCAGCACCTTTTGGCAGTTGGCCGTGGCCGAGACTGAGGGACGGAAACAAAAAGATGCGGTTTAGACGTTTTAGAGAGAAAACGAAACACAGAATCGGGTCGTCGTGGGAATATCTGAGGATTGTTTTTTTTGTTCGTTTTTGTGGGCGTGGCTTCCCTGATGTTTTGACAATAAAGAAAATACAATTTACAGCTAGGGGTGTGGGATATTGACAATAAACAATATCCCGATATTTTCTTGATAATAATAATAATAATTTGATGGTATTTTGTTGAGTGTGTTTCTCTGCTGGTTCCTTCAGGACCACCGTGGACTCCTGAATCTTATTTTTGTGTGGTGGTCATTTCACAGCAGTGACACAGATTCATCTGTTCCAATAAGTGTACATTTCTTTATACCTTTTATTACCAATTTACCATTTCTATTTTACTTCATTACAAATGCAGTAAGTGAGAAGGTTGGAATGAGAGCCAGTCGATCAGAGGAACTTACAGATGAGCTGCTTGAGCCACTTGGGTTTGTTCTTCCAGCAGACACCGAAGAAGTAGACGGGAACGCCGGTGGCGATGATGCCGAATCCGATGGCGCACTCGGACGGAGTTTTCCAGATGGACACCACGATCAGGAAGAGACACGCCAACACGAAGGAAATGGGCAGAAGGATGTTCACCTGTGAGGAGACGTTTAGAAGTTCGATGTTTACCTTTAAAATCCTTTGAAAAGCTGAAATGTTTCAATGTTTTTGGAGCTCATATTTTTTTACTGCTATAAAATTAAACTTCTCGCTATTAATTTTCTTAAATTTTTTTTTATAAAAACATTATTGCAACATTTATTTAATTCTAATACCCGACATCAGGTTTTGTTTGTTTATAATGCAACAATGATAACAGCCTATCAGGGCTAATATGCAAATTAAGCACCGATTTGGTAGGAAAAGGGGGCGGGGTTTGAAACAATTTCAAAATTTGTGAAATCACCCGCATGAATGACATTCGCATTTAGAGAGAGAGAGAGAGAGAGAGAGAGAGAGAGAGAGAGAGAGAGAGAGAGAGAGAGAGAGAGAGAGAAAAAAAGGACGAGAGAGAGATAGAGAGAGAGATAGAGAGAGAGAGAGAAGAAGGACGAGAGAGAGAGAGAGAGAAGGACGAGTGAGAGAGAGAGAGAGAGAGAGAGAAGAAAGACGAGAGAGAGAGAGAGAAAAGAAGGACGAGAGAGAGATAGAGAGAGAGAGAGAGAAAGAGAGACAGAGAGAGAAGAAGGACGAGAGAGAGAGAGAGAGAGAGAAGGACGAGTGAGAGAGAGAGAGAGAAGGACGAGTGAGAGAGAGAGAGAGAGAGAGAGAGAGAGAGAGAGAAGGACGAGTGAGAGAGAGAGAGAGAAGGACGAGTGAGAGAGAGAGAGAGGGAGAGAGAGAGAAGGACGAGAGAGAAAGAGAGAGAGAGAGGGGAAGAGAGAGAGAGAGAGAGAGAGAGGGGGAGAGAGAGAGAGAGAGAGAGAGAGAGAGAGAGAGAGAGAGAGATGGAGAGACGCAGTCATATAACCAGTCAAATCCACTTTTCATCCTCGTAACAAAAACTTCCAGCTGTTATGCAAGCTCCGCCCAGAACTCACCTTGATTGGCCGCTCGAGCTCAGGTTTCTTATAGCGCAGCCACATCATTCCGAGGATCGCCATGGCGATACACAGCCAGTTAAAGAAGCTGAAGAAGTTGATGACTGAGAAGATGTCGTTGGAAAAGGCGTACAAGAGTGTCATCAAGCACTGCGACACACACACACACAAACACACACACACACACACACAGAAGTTATTCAAATTAGTTTTAGTTGATTGAGGTTTAAATGATTTGTGTTTATATATATATAAAAAAAAAAATACAATTTATGTTTCAATATGTCTCCTTGAGTGTTACTGATGATGAACAAACACACAGACCACACACACACCTTCATGAAGGCCATGCCTCTTTCAGTGAGATGAACAAACACACAGACCACACACACACCTTCATGAAGGCCACGCCTTCTTTATTAATACTGACATACGCAGATGCTACATCACCTTTACTGAGATTAGCAACAACTGATGCTACGCCTTTTACTAACAAGGAGAGATACAGAGGCCACGCCCACTCACCAAGAATGACAAATTTAGAGGCCACGCTTCCTCTAATAAGACTGACAGATACAGAAGCCACACATCCACTAGACAGACGTCACACTTCCTCTAATCTGACTTGCCATGCATCCACTGTGTGTGTGTGTGTGTGTGTGTGTGTGTGCTTTTTGCAGGTGCTTACGGTGAAAAGGAGCGAGGGCAGTGGGGTGAGAAGGTTTGGGTGAATCATGGACAGCAGGCTGGGAAGATGACCTTCACGTGACCCCACAAAGAACAACCTGAAAACAAGAGAAGAAGAAAACAAACACATTACAATCAGTTTTTAAAACACACACAGAGACAGTTCAGTTTTCCTCAGGGCAATTTACTGCTTTCCTAACTGACACACACACACACACACACACACACACACACACACACACACAATAAACAGAACCAGTAATCAAATGATCAGTGGCTACAAACCAGAAATAAAATATTTTCTAAAAAAACTATCAAAATTAAACTAGCAGGACAAACATAATTAAAGTGTATTATCTGTGTGTGTGTGTGTGTGTGTGTGTGTGTGTGTGTGTGTGTGTGTGTGTGTGTGTGTGTCTGACCTGGATGAGGTAAACAGTGAGCCGTTGACGGAGCCGAAGCAGGAAAGTCCCACAAACACGGGGATGATCCACGCCATGGGGCCCAAATGATAATTTCCAAAATCCTACAACCAGAACAACACTTAACAACTGTGTGTGTGTGTGTGTGTGTGTGTGTGTGTGTGTGTGTGCACGTGTGTGCATGCGTGAGTGTGTGATGTACCCACCACAGCTACAGCTTCAGACGTGAGCATGTCCTCGGGGCTGAGAGTGGTGAAGTAGGCCAGGTTGGTCAGCACGTAAACGACGGTGACGATGGGCAGTGAGATGATGATGGCACGTGGCAGATTTCTGAAACACACACACACACACACACACACACACACACACACACACACACACTTTTACTGTTTTGTAAAAAAATGAATAAAATCAATTAATTATATTACTTTTTAAATTTTTATTATATTTTTATATTCCCTCACTCACTTGTACGGCTCGATCATCTCCTCTGTCACAAAATTCAAATAATTCCTGTAATAAAAGTGCAAAATAATAATAATAAAATAAGGCAGAGAGAATTTCTTAAATATTATTATTATTATTAGTCGAATATTATGGTAAAAATCAAATTTTACAATAAATCTTAATATAGCATTTATATATATATATATATATATATATATATATATATATATATATATATATATATATATATATATATATAACTAAATATATATTTCCAATATAACTGTAGTATAGTCCTTTTAATTTATTTAATTTTGGCTTTATGATTTTTAATCAATTAATTATCTCCAGAAATGTCAACAAAAAAAAAAAGAAAAACGAATCGATTTAGTAATTAATAAATTTCAAATGAACAAACGAGCCAATGAATTAATTGCTTTAATATTTGATTAATTTATTTTAGAAGAGCTTCCCTACAATGATTTGTACTTTGATATAATATATTAAGTAAAGAGTTCATCTGGAAATAATGTAAATTAAATAATTACATCACACAAATTATACCTCTTCAATAATTCTAACAAAATTCCACTTGCAAATTTAAGGCCACGCCCCCTACCTGAGGCAGTGTTTCAGGTAAAAGTGAGACAAACTGGGGGCGTGGCCTAAAACCAGAACCCAAAGCGAATGAAGGTGTTGGTAAACGTACCAGCCTCCGTATGCGAACAGGCCGCTGTAGAGAGCCAAGCCGATGTTCCCAAAATCACTGTTGGATCCTTTGAAAGAGTTCTCAGGGGAAAGGCCTGGGGTTTCACCTGCAAACCACACACACACACACACACACACACACACACACACACACACACACACACACACACGAGACATAATAAGAGGATTAATCATTTCTAATCACCAGCGTTACTTTGAGAGGAACAGCACGTGGGTTCAGAAATACAGCGTGACTTCACTCCACAAAAGATCTCAATGTTGACCTGGAAAACTGCTGATGCACGCAAGGTCTTGTGGGTGTCGAGCACACAGGGAAAAAATTGTGAGAACAAGAAAGTAGAAAACAAACAGATC
>NC_139587.1:27965443-27977943 GCF_946808225.1 Silurus aristotelis | reverse complement strand
TTCTCTGGTTTCCTTCACACACCTGACTATGATAAACCTCTCCTTAGTTCCTCATGAGAAACAATGAAGCTCAGACTGATATTTCTGACATTCTCTCAAATAAAGATGAAGGTTCTGAACACCTCTGGCACACAGTCTGTTCCAGAATGAGATCAGAGTCCATGTGCAAATCAAAGCCAAATATAATGCAAATAGACTAATAACGTCTGAGACTATTCTTTTTTTTTTTCCCTCGACCACCCCCCCAACACACACACACACACACACACACAACAACCATATTCATTATTACTGATGTCGTTGTTCCAAAAAAAAAAAAAATAAAATAAAACCTGTTATTTATAATTAAAAAAAATTTATGAAACAAATAATAAAAATCTAAATGTATTAGTTATATTAATATTAAAATAATATAAACTTTTAATTTACTATAGAAATACAATAATATTAGTCTTTTTTCATAAACAATATTTTTCTTTTTCAGAGAAAAAAAAAACTTATTAAAGATATTTAACTGCATTTGGGTTAAAGGTGAGAATAAATGCAATATTCATCAGGAAATATGCAGTTTATCATTTCTATTATATTATATTATATTATATAAAAAAATTAATTATATAATAAATTATATCATTTTAAAAATAATCATGTTATTATAATATATTATATTTAAAAGAAATTATGAGATTATTTCAAATAAAAATTGTTATATGATATTATTGTAAAATATGGATGAAACCTTTATTATGATTAGCATGTGTGTGTGTGTGTGTATGTGTGACTGTGTCTGAGTATGTGTGTGTGTGTGTGTGTGTGTGTGTATGTGTGTGTGTATGTGTGTGTGTATGTGTGTGTGTATGTGTGTGTGTGTGACTGTGTCTGAGTATGTGTGTGTGTGTGTGTGTGTGTGTGTATGTGTGACTGTGTCTGAGTATGTGTGTGTATATGTGTGACTGTGTCTGAGTATGTGTGTGTGTGTGTGTATGTGTGACTGTGTCTGAGTATGTGTGTGTGTGTGTGTGTGTGTGTGTATGTGTGACTGTGTCTGAGTATGTGTGTGTGTGTGTATGTGTGACTGTGTCTGTTTGTGAGTATGTGTGAGTATGTGTGAGTGTGTGTGTGTATGTGTGAATGTGTCTGTGAGTATGTGTGTGTGTGTGTGTGTGTGTATGTGTGACTGTGTCTGTTTGTGAGTATGTGTGTGTGTGTGTGTGTGTGTGTGTGTGTATGTGTGACTGTGTCTGTTTGTGAGTATGTGTGTGTGTGTGTGTGTGTGTGTGTGTCTCACCGAAGCCAATCTGGACAAAGCCAACAATGATGATGAGGCCCAGGGCAAGTAGCTTAGCAGCAGCGAAAAAGTCCTGCACACGGGTGGCGGCGCGAACGCTGTAGCAATTCACCGCCGTCAATAACACTGAGAGAGAGAGAGAGAGAGAGAGAGAGAGAGAGAGAGAGAGAGAGAGAGAGAGAGAAAATTTATTTCAGAGTTTGTCCCAAATAGTGACAAAAAATTAACCAAATACACTTCAGCACACACACACACACACACACACACACACACACACACACACACACACACACACACACACACACACACACACACACACACACACACACACACACACACACACAGTGAGGTATCTGATGTCCTGGATATCTGGTATCTGGTGAGCACATGGCCTTTAACAAAGCAGAACTCGCCCGCTGTGCTCCAACTCGTTACCATGGAGATGTGAAAACCTCATCGGTTGTTGCATCATCTCACGTCTAAGAAACTACAAACCACAAATCTGACGTTTCCACGGTGACGTCTGTCTGTCTATTTATCCATCCATCCATCCATCCATCCATTTAATTACCTCTCCATCTACTCCTCCATCTCACTTTCCATTCAAATACTCTCTATCCATCCATCCATCCATCCATCCATCCATCCATCCATCCATCCATCTACCTCTCCACCTACTATGTACAACTTTCCCTTCTCCCCAACATCTCCCCCCCCATCCACACTATTAGTTTTTATCTCTCAATCCATCTGCTTGAATGTTTTTTATTCTGAAGACAAATATTTTTGCATCAATTTCACCAAATTATCATCCATCCATCATCCATCCATCCATCCATCCATCCATCCATCACTTCTAACACACTATTTCTAATTCTCTCTCTCTCCCCCTCTCCATATCTCATATACCAATCCATTCCTAGATCTCTCTCTTTCTTTTATCGCTTCATATAAGTCACATGATTGCACATTGAGAGGATCATTTTAACGACTAATACAGTCACACACACACACACACACACACACACACACACACACACACACACACACACACACACACACACTACAGTAATGAACAGAGACTGGAGAACAAGGAAGTGGTAGTGTGATTGTGTTTGTGTGTGTGAGTGTGTTTGTGTTTGTGTGTGTGTGTGTGTGTGAGCGTGTGTGTGTTTAATCTTCATTTAATCCAGACCAGATAAACCACTTTACAGTGTAACAGGTCTGAAGTTAGAATCTCTCTCACGTCACTCAGTTCACAGTTCGTACCTGAGAGTAAATAACTGTGTAATTAACCTGTAACTGAAGTCTGACGCCATCAGAGTTATTACAGATCGGATTTTATCTAATCTCGACAGGTCTGATCCATCACCAAAAAAGAAGGATAAGATCATCATCATCATCATCATCATCTTATCAGAGGGAGAAGAAGTGGATTTAAAAAAATGAAAGACTTTAGAGATCTGATTGGATGTTTTTGGAGAATAATTTATATAATATACATTAAAAATTACAACAAAAATCTCAAACGTTTGAAAGACAAAAAGTTTCAGAACAATTTTTTACATCCATTAACTGATTTCTGTTGATTATATTTGTGTTAATTGGCGCTTAATTACTCTGTGCGCGTGAACAAACGTTGCTCCATCATTTCTCTCTCTCTCTCTCTCTCTCTCTCTTTTTTTTTTCTCGCCCTCCTCGCGCGCGCGGATCGCGGATGATGAAACAACGCGACGCATTTTCAACACGCGCACACATCCGTCGTCCACGCAGTCTCGACACGTGACCCGGTTTTATTGCGTCATTTTTTTTAAAAATTTGTATTACATCACTCTTTTACTATTCCGCACACACGCGGATTTTATTCTCTCTTTCTTTCTTCTTTTTCAGAATGAATGAAAGAGCGCGCGTGGGGTGAATGGATGAGGAATGGGAGCTGGACGCGCGTGTGTGTATAAAGTGTGTGTGTGTGTGTGTGTGTGTGTGTGTGTATATAAAGTGTTAAGGAACATGGTGTACTCCTGAATGTGTGTGTGTGTGTGTGTGTGTGTGTGTGTGTGTGTGTGTGTGTGTGTATAGACCCTCAGCGTGTACTCACGGATGCAGAGGCACGCCACGAGCTTGGCCCCGGTCTCGGGCACGGGACACACCGGGAACAGAGGCTTGAGCAGGTATGTGGCGAAAACGTAGGCTACGATGTACTGAGATGAAGGTCTGATGATGAGCAGCTCGATCCAGAGCTTGAGGAAGGCCGGCAGGGAGCCGTACACCTCGAGGATGTAGGCGTAGTCACCGCCGGACTTGGTGATGGTGGTCCCGAGCTCGGCGTAGCACAGCGCGCCCACGGTGGAGAACACGCCGCACACCGCCCACACCACGAGCGACAGACCCACCGAGCCCGCCTCCTTCACCACGCCGGTCGGCGTCACGAAGATCCCCGAGCCGATGATGGTGCCCACGATGATGGCCACGCCGTTCAGCAGCGTGATGGTGCGCTGCAGCACCACCGTCTCCTCTCCATCTCCATCTCCGCTGGATGGACCACCGGAGCCTGCGAGCATCTTCTCCGCCGCCTGGTGGTCCTCCTCTTCCCTGTGGCCCGAGTTTCTCTTCTTCACACTCGACATCTTGGGTCCGACTTCACACAAGGTTCTCGACAGGAGATCTATCTAGGAGAAGCAGAAGAACGCGCCCCGGTTGGTTGCGTGACTCAGGGCAGCGTGGCGATGTGAAGGTGCACCACAACGAGGAAACTGCCTTAAACCATAACCACGCCGTTGGTCGGTATTCGCCCCGCCCCTTTTCCGCGGGCAAAAATTAAACCTGCTCATTACTTCCATCTAAAGGCAACTCCAGGTATTACAACTATATTCCTCTCCCGCTTCTTCTTCTTCTTCCCTCACCCTTTGTTCACCTAGCGGTCATACCCGGTATTACAAATTCACTCTATTGTCTACAGTATGCGGAAATTCGGTTCGATGAACAGGTTTGTAAAAGAAAAAGGAAAAAATCTAAACGGACTGGAAATGTGTTTGTTTATTTGCATAAATTTGCATAATATATTGTATCAAATAAAGTATATATAGATAGCAACGTATGAACCGTTGAACCGTATGATTTACGTAGTAATTGTGCAAATCTTATTTTTTTTTTATTTTATATTATCTTTTTAAAACACCTCTTCTCACTAACATGCTAAGATTAAAAATAACAAGTGTATAAAAACTGATTTTCATGGGATGCATGCATAAGGAATTTGTCATTGTGTGCCAGTGCTATAAAAATATATATAAATTAGGAAAATAAAATAATAATAATAATAATAATAATAATAATAATAATAATAATAATAATAGATAAAGATCAATTATGCATGTAAAAGTGGGGTAGTGCATATCTCTAAGTTTATTTCATGCTTTAAAAATCACCCCCTCCTGCTTTTTGCTCTTTGTCTTCAGGAACATGTCAAAGAATTTCTACTGGACCTTCTGACCTTGGCAGCACAGTCACATGCTTCAGTGTTAAAGGTTGTGTCTACTTACTCAACCTGCTGATTGCATGATCGCTGAGAATATTTCAGATAGTTTCATTCCTGATGGTTTTGATGGTTGCTGTTTAGAGCTGATGGTGGAGAAAAGTCTGAGCTGATGTTTGGTGGTGTAGAACAAACAGCTTCACCTTTACAGGCATCTTCGACGTCCTCAGAGATGCAACTGGTGTACACGTGAAGCTACTCAACCATATAATCTTATAATCTCATTTTATATAAATGTAAGTCTTTTATTTTACGGCTTTTTAAATGTTCACAAAAATGCTGATGTTCCCGAGCAGTTCCACACCACTGCGTTTAAAACATCTCCAAGAAAGTTTTTACTGAGAAGACGAATAATAATAAGATGAATACGACATCTTTTACTTGGTGGTAAACAAAATAAACCCTTTATTTCATGTGTGTGTGTTTTTTTTTTATTCAGTTTTTGGATTTGCTCAGTCGAATCTCCAGGTTCCTCCACCCTCATTTCCTGAGTTCAGGTAGAAGCACGATGGAGGCCAAGTCACACTGACCCTGAAGGTCTCTGAGATATTGAGAAGATAGGATTGGAAGAAAGTAAACAGTTTGGATCCACCTGCTGTGTTGCTGCGTTCTCACAAACACACACACACACACACACACACACACACACACACACATATACACACGTGTGCATGGAATGTATCTCAGGATCCACCCCAATAACACTGCAGGGGGAGATCATCTGTGTATGTGTGTGTGTGTGTGTGTGTGTGTGTGTGTGTGTGTGTGTGTGTGTGTGTGTGGGACGACTTATGAACCTTGTCTTTTGCTATGCTTTCACCTGACACCTTAAAATAAATAAAGGAATAAAAAATAAAAGTACACATCTTGGTTTAATTTTCGTTTTGTTCGTCTGCGGATTCCCACGACCTTGTGTCACACACACACACACACACACACACACACACACACACACACACACACACACTCTCATTCACACTGTATTGTAATGTAATCCATTTTAATAACATGATTCCAACAATACCAGTGTGCATCGTTTCAGTTTTTATTCTGGCCACTGGACATTCTGGTTGAAATGGTTTCTCTGTTTAGATGTTTGTAGTGAAACCTGAAGCAGTTTAAACGCATTGGAAAAGATACTAAATCAGTAAACAAGCGAACAAATGAACTCCCTGTGGTGGCATGAGGAAGGGCCTTTAAGAGGAACCAGACTCCAGATGGAACCGGTCTTCATCCCAGACACCAAATGTCCATTCATCACATTTCCACTGTTGTTGAGGAGAACTGATCAGTGATTGGTGCTTTGATGGTCCTGAGCCCTTTGTAGAAGACTGCTGATATTCTTGATTTGCTCAGTAACTTTTTGGATCTTCAGGCTGTTGATGTGCAACCATCCTAACTCGGAGTGGTCTCCAGCTGAAGAGAACTCCCCCCGATAAGACGAGAAGGACAAGAACACTGGTCACTGGTACCCCAGGATTGTTAAGCATTGGTGTCATGAACTTTGTCTCAGAGTTTACACTCCATAGTATTTAATCATCTAGAAATGAGGTGCTCAATCTGACCATTTAGTAGCTTCAAAGTATTTTTTTCACTTGTCACGTACATTACAGCAGAGTGAAATTCTTTCTTCGCATAAACCTGCAGCATTAGAAAGCTGTGGGTCAGTTATGATAGAGCCAGATTAAGGGCCTTGCTCAAGGGCCAAGAGTGGCACCTTGGCAATACCTGGGCTTGAACCCCAGACCTTTGGATCTACCACTTCCCCACAAAAGTCTACATGGGATGTTTAAAAATGTAAACACTGAGTCAAATATGAACAACAGGACTTTGGTTTGACCCAAAACGATAGTTTGTTAAGCAGATGTAGAAAGACGAAGCTGTGAAGGTTAAGATGTGGTATCAAAACATGGTTTCCCACGTCTGCAATTTCATCACGGACAGCAAGTAAGAACAAAGAGCATGCAACGAGCTTCAAAAGCGGAAGAACATCACTGGAAGATGATTAGAGATCAGGAAAACCTTCAACTTTGTTCTCTTTTTGAAAAAGGAGATCCAGCTCAAAGGTCAGCGTTTCGACACCGCTGTGGAGATCCAACGGGAATATCAGAAGGAGCTCGGAATGCTCCGAAAAGAAGACTTTCAGGACACATTCCAGAAGAACGCTTTGCAGGGGGACTATTTTAGGGGGGCTATAAAGTGATTGTGTGGAAACAGATAAATAACGCTTTTCTTGTAAACAGAGCCTTGAAACGTTTTGATACCACCATGTAATATGACAAGAAAGAAGAATAAACTCTGGAAAACAAAACTGAATTTGAGAGAACTTTGGATGGAGAATGATCTAATGGGAATTCAAACATCTCATGACTTTTCCTCACAGGAGGTTTTCACAGTTTTGAACCTGAAGACCCAAGAAACAATAATAACAAATCTAATTGGGTTTAATAATTTTTGCTTAATTTAAATAAAAACATTTTTTTTTTTATAAACTACGAATTAATAATTTGATTAAATAATTGCCAATAGTTATCCCATTAGAGTCCAACAATAGAACCTAAAGAAACCCATAAGATCCATTCTGGGAAATTTGTAGCTCCTGGATGTTTATGTTGTTTATAAAAGTAGTATTTTTTCTGAGGTGTCGTCTGAAATGTTTATCGGCGACACTTTCGCTCTGACGGAATGAAAGTCCTGCTGCAAGAAGTAGATCCACTGAGAATTATTGCACACGAGACACTTCAGACACACTGAGACCTTCACTAGACAACAAAGTCCATCTCCTGACCTTCCTTCCTTTCTTTGAGACAGTCCTTTAGTGGAGAGCATCTGGGGCCTTCTGAGCTTCTTACAGTGAGAAAAAATACTCTGCATGGACAAACGTTTGTGGACACCTGAGCATAATAATCCCCTGCTTTAATAATCCTCACTCTTCTGGTAAGATGTTCCACTAAATTCTTTAGAAACGTACCTGACTGAATCTCCAAAATCTCCCAAAAATCTATTTAAACATCTTCCCAGAGTGGAGCTTATTATAGCAGCAAATGGAGGAAACGTGGAACAGGATGTTCAAAAAGATTCACATAAATATCTGGTCAGGTGTCCACAAACTTTTGTTCAATGTGTGGGACAAACGTGTTCTACTCAATCAAGCACTGAATCGGAAAGTCTTCCTAAATCCGTATCCTAAACCAAAACACTGATTGGAGATTTCCAGTCATCAGCGTAAACTGTAGATTGGAAAAATACACGCTAACATCTTAGCTTCCTGGTTGGAAGTGTCTACTGATGAATTATTCATTACAATCATTCAACAATGGACACCAAGTTCCACCTGTTCCTCTCTGTAATAAATTTAACATGACCACAGTGTTATTTTATTTCTGGATGCAGTCAGTATTTGATTATGGAGCAGGAATTTATGCTCATGTTTATGTTATAACTTTGATTGTTGTAGGAAAACCCCCAAAACACTAATATGACTTCTATTGGGAATTCCTACTGATGATCTCGCCATCTCCACACCTGACATGGAAACAACATGGCCGCTCACTACAGTTAGCTGAAGAGATAATTGATAACGAGACACAAACGTGGACGTTTTTTTTTTCCGCACTTTGTAGCTTGAACACTATAAACAAAGTCTTGAAGCTCCAACATCATTTCCTGAAGAAAATCTCACAGAATTAATCGTATTCGGAACCTCATTAGGAAACTTTTCCATGGATTCTCTACTTGAACTGTCTCTGCTTTCACAGAACGTCATGGACCGCGCTCCCGGAGTGCACCACTGGATATTACTGCTTCGCTACAAGTATTGGTGGATTATCTCCTGAGTATTCTCAATAAACTTTGTTTGTGTTTACTTCGGCTTCCGCCTCCTTATCTGCATTACAGGTTATCTCGATCCGCATGACCAATCAAACAAATCGCTGTTGTGTAAAAAAACTCTCCAAAAACACGTGCGTGCACATTCTCATATAATAACGCACATCATGTACATAAAGAAATTTCAAGCATGTTAATATATTGCCGCCATATTGGTTTTCGTTTATCTCAATCATCGGTTATATCGATGCCCTAGGCCGGCGACATAACCGGGTTCCACTGTAGTTATAATAAATCACTACTTTGGACACTTAAGTACATTTGGAGGCAAAAACGTTTGTACTTTTACTCAAATAAAGGTTTAAAGGCAGCACTTTAACTGGAGTCACATTTTTTCGAGTGTTTCTCTACTTGATCTCATGTTTTGTCTACTTCCTCCAGCACTGCTCAAAGGTTTAGATGTTGGATTTCTGTATGGGAAAGATAAAATTCCAGCACCACCATGCTGCCCTTGAACATAGCCATAACTCTCAACTGCACAGCTGTATAATTGAAATACGTGTACGTCACGTTTGGTCCAAAGGAACCAGAGTAGTGAACATTTTCTCTCATTTGGACATGTTGGTTTCTGTACCAAGGTTTTGTGAGGTAAACGTTGATCTCGAAATAATGTGAGTCGAGTCTTTTTGTTATTTATAAAAACATGGTCCCAACCATATTTAGACCTCAGCGTAAAAAAAAAAAAAGATCAGACGCTGCATTTCTGGAATGAAATCTCCAATCAACACAAGTCTTTCATTTGCTTTTTTTCTTTAGGCTTCAAACAAGGTGTTCCAGCACACAATGATGGGAAACCCATGTGTTTGTAACCCCCCTCGGCCAATCAAAACAAACACGGACCGGGAGCTTTTTTTTGAAGCGGGTTAAAATAAAACTCCAAACTCTCCACACCCACGACCCTGCACGCGTTGTCTTCCTCTCGAGTATGAGTTCTGCGGTTCTTTCATCGTTCCTTCGTGGAAGAACAATGTAGCACAAGGATCATTGTGTGGTTTCCTTTTAAATACTTCGAGCACACCTTTGGTCAACCAGGGGAAGGTCATGAACACTGAACATTGAGGTGCAGTAATGATTAACGGTTTCACGGTTAAATTAGACGCTTCATATTCGTTCGTGTTTTTAGTTTAACCATTATTTCCAAAAATAATCCAAAGTCAGCAGTTACATCAGTGACTTTCAGTGACATTTGGTCTTCCAGGAATGCTGGAAACACAGAAACCCTAAGGCAAGTGATTTAATAAGGAATTTAATAAGTCACTCTGGATACGTCCATCTGCCGTACATGTAATCAAAGTGAGACACAATCACAGGTTGAATTCAAATAGAAAAAAACTTGTTCACCAGATAAACAAATGGCTCCCTCACTCACCTGCTGATCCCTTTGATCCCTCCATCTTCCTGCATCCACCACTTTCCCTCTAATTCTCTATCATTGCTCACATGATCTCACCATCTCTTATTGTACCAGAACGTCTTATTTGAAGAGCAAATTTTTTACAATGGACATTGTCTCAAAGCAGCTTTACAGAGACAAAGATAAAAGGATGTATGTTTGATCCCTAATGAGTGAGCCAGTGGTGACCGTGGTGAAAAACCTCCTAAGATGGCATGAGAAAGAAACCTTGAAGGGAACCAGACTCAGAACCAGTCCTCCTCCATGGTGGCACCGAATGCGTTGAAATGCGAGCGATTAAATGCAAACTGTGCTCCATACCTACTTCTTAAAGCGGTTCTTGGATTCTATTCTCCCTAAAGAGGTTCAGACTGATGGTAGTCCCGCTTCGTGTCCTCATAAACCAGCACCAGAATGTGTTTATTAATAAAGACTTCAATCCCGTCTGTAAGTCGCTCTGCGCCAAACACCGTGAATGTAAATATACATGGACAGAATGAATGGCAGTGGTCTCAGGATTTTTATTTTCCACACAGGCACAGTTAATAAACCGAACGTCTCGTTACATTCTGCGTAATCGGCAGCAGCCTCCGGACTCACAGCTGGAAACACACAAGGAGGAAACAAGGTTCGGGTTGTTTAGGTTTTATTTCATCCTTTACATCAAAGAATCTTTACTACACAGCATTTTTTGGACCGCACGAATGAGTGTTTGTAGCGCAGACGTCTGGGGTGTGTATATTTGTAGAGAAACCTCTTACAGAGAGACCCAGTGCAGCTGGATCGCACCCGGGCAGCACCCGCTACAACAGAGCATGCTGGGGAAAAAAAGGTGCTTTTTGCATGTGTTTTAGAAGAAAAATTTAAACTCACTCAAGAACGAAGATAAAGAACAACTCTGGAAGAGTTAAACACTACTCTAACGTGAACACGAGCGATTACAGGAGGAGAAGAAAAACAAACATTGTGCGTGATTCGTTTCAAAACAAAAACAAAAGTGTCAGAAAAAAATGATCAGTCAAAGGCAATTAAACAGGGAAGCACGTGTTCACGTCAGCGAGCGGGAAACGTTTTGAAGGTCAGATCCGAAGTAACTCGGATCTCTTTATTGCTAACTCAAAACATGTTAAATTCTTACGGTCAGAATTTTATAAGTGTAATCTGATTGGATGGCCAAAAGGGTCAACAACCAATGAGAATATGATTGAGAAAAACATTCATTTTCAAACAGAGCTTCAAGACAAACTTTTGTCTCGTGCATTAAATAAGTGAACATCTCCCACATTTCACTAAATTGATCACAAACACACACATTAGAATCGGATTTGGAAATAAAAAGATCATGATTTCGGCACGGATCTGATCCCTGTTGGTGCATAAAAGATGAATGGCAAAAACTTTAATCACAAATATGAAGAAAATTCAGCTTTTTAAACACCTCGGTTTGTTCCATGTCAAGGTTTTAAAAAGGAATAAAAAGAATAAAAAGCAGAAGTCAGAAACCTACACCGGGTTGCCAGATTGTATCGCCTTTTCTATACGTCGATGGTTCGCAATTACAAAAAGTAGTGTAGGTCAGAAACGGAAAGGGGGGAATAACTTTCAACCTGGCAACCGCTCAAGCTTTAAAATGATACCTTAGGGTTAATTAGAAAAAACATTTAATAAAATGAAATAAAAAATTATGGTGTGAAGGCAAGAAATATACTTTCTACCGCTGTAGGACAGGTGGTGTGTTGTGCAGTCGGCCCGCCTTCCTAATCTGGCTAGCGAGGCTGAAACTGACACACACACACACACACACACACACACAGAAGACCAGCTGGCCTTTTCAGCTTGGGGCCACCACAGAGGAAAGGGTTTGTACTGTTATTTAGCCATAAAGCAGGATGGCGTCCAGAGAGGAACAAAGGCGACTCAGAGCGCGAGAGCCGACGCACCATCAGAGCCTTCACTCCTGATTAGTGCGAGACTGGTCAGTAAAAAAAAAAAAACTGATAAGAGATCAGGGTGTTCCTCTGAGCGTGACTTCTTTGTAGACTGATTCCCGGCCTTCCCAGAATTCTCACACTCGTCTCCCCATTTTACAGGATGGAAGTCTCTCACTAGTGTTTGTGATCCCCCCCTGCCACCTCAGGTCCTGCAGATCCAGATTCCAGTGCGGATTAGAAATACTTCGACTGGGTTGTTCGAAGGAATGAAGCGAGTCAATCAGACAGACCTCAGAGAACTCGTCGAAGTGGCGCTTACCGTGCACCATGAACAAGAACTGAATCTGATCGATGAACGAGTTTTGTGGCACTGAACATCGAAATTACGAGACGTATCCGTCGCTACCTGATTACTGCTGCACTGAAACACGAGTGACTCTAATTGTCTTGAATCCAAAGCTTCAG
>NC_139587.1:27950443-27960443 GCF_946808225.1 Silurus aristotelis | reverse complement strand
TCCATTATCCTCCATGATGGCCTCCTCAAACAAAGAGTATTTATCTGAATTCCAGTGGACCAAGTGGAGCTGCAGGAGAGCAGGATGAGTTTTATACACACAAACAATGCAGCATGGAATCTCTCTCTCTCTCTCTCTCTCTCTCTCTCTCTCTCTCTCTCTCTCTCTCTCTTTCTTATCTCATCTCATCTCAAGTCTTTCTCTTAGCTTCGTAACACGTCGCTATATAATGTAACACGTCCGTTTCGTATTCGGAATTAAAGAGGAAGTGTGCGATAGAAGAATAGAGATAGAGAGAGAGAGAGAGAGAGAGAGAGAGAGAGAGAGAGAGAGAGAGAGAGAGAGAGAGAGAGGGAGGGAAAGAGAGAGAGAGAGACAGGCAGAGAGAGAGAGAGAGAGACAGGCAGAGAGAGAGAGAGAGAGACAGGCAGAGAGAGAGAGAGAGACAGGAAGAGAGAGAGAGAGAGAGAGAGAGAGAGACAGGCAGAGAGAGAGAGAGAGAGAGACAGAGAGAGAGAGAGAGAGAGAGAGAGCGAGAGACAGACAGAGAGAGAGAAAGAGAGAGAGAGAGCGAGAGGGAGAGGGAGAGAGAAAGAGAACGAGACAGAGAGAAAGAGAGAGAGAGAGAGAGAGAGAGAGAGAGAGAGAGAGAACGAGACAGAGAGAAAGAGAGAGAGAGAGAGAGAGAGAGAGAGAGAGAATCGTATTCATCGACCGTGACTGAATATGGAAGAGAAGTGATTAGAATGCAGTAGAACGTGTTGAACAAGTTGGAAAACAATAAAATATCATGAAACCTATTTGGAATGAATTTAGAAATGTTCACGACTGTTAACAAAAACTAAGACAAAAACGAGTCTGGGTTTCCCAATGCTCAGAGCTCGATTTAAGGTCCATGACCTGCCCTTACACGTTCTACATGAAAGTAAAAACCCCATGCAAACTTGTTTCTTCTCGTCCCAGTCCTGGTGCACACGTCCAGCCTGAAACTTTCTACCAAAAATGAAGAGAAACAAAAAGTCTGCTGTTTTTTTTGTGTGTTTGGGTACAATCATTATTAAAGAACGTTCACTATATGGATAAAAGTGTTGGGACTTTTCTAGCCATATGTGGTTCTTCCTCAAAACAGTTGGAGGCTCACAATTGTTTTGGAGGCCTGAGATGGTGTAGCATGAAATTTGTTCCAGTGCACAAAACTAGCTCCATGAAGATCTGCTTTACATGGGTTGGAGTGGAAAATCTCCAGCTGTAGAGGTGTTCAACCCTATTGAACACCTTTGGGACGAGTATAAATGTTGATTGCACCCCAGGAACCTCCTCACCTCACTGACTGCTCTTGTGTCAGAATGACCATATATCTCCACAAACACACTCCAAAATATACTGGAACATCTTCCCAGAAAAGTGGAGCTTATTATAAAAACAAATTCATAGTCTATTTAGAATACCTGTACATACACACACACACACACACACACACACACACACACACACACACACACACACACATACACACATACACACACACTGCAGTTTGCATAACCATAAATTAGACTCATACTCACTAAATATTATCGTTTTCGGTCTTAACTAAAACGAGCAAACTACAGACATATGGGGTGAAGCTCACCATTGGGCCCGATATTTTTTTTCTTCAGTTGTTCCTGTAACACCACACCTCAGGCTAAACACAATACCTTTACACACAAACCATGTACTGGACTCTATTCATCCAGGGAAATAAAAGACTGAGTAAAAAAACGGAGTAAAATAGGACAACGAAGAGAATCAGGTCAAAGACAAAAAGACACTAAGCACCCAGTGTATCACTGTAAGCCCAGTTATCACACACACGCGCACACACACTTATAATCTAGGAAGGGTCTATAAATTATTCTTAGTCTTCTTCTTCTTTCGGCTGCTCCCATTAGGGGTCGCCACAGCGGATCATCCGTCTCCATACCACCCTGTCCTCTATATCTGCCTCTTTTACACCAACTACCTGCATGTCTTCCCTCACCACATCCATGAACCTCCTGCTTGGCCTTCCTCTTTTCCTCCCACCTGGTGGCTCCATCTTCAGCATTTTTCTAAATTATTCTTAGTAACGCATAAAAAAAGATCATACAGCAGGCATGCACCGATAATCAATTCTACGATATTATTGTGATATTTCACACACAAGGTTTATATTAATGCAGCATTGTTTCTATAGTAACAGCTCATTCACATCCACAGATGTTGATGAAAAACTTGCTGATGTTTATTTAGCATTTTATGGAATGAGCCTCCAGTGTCGGTGCTTCATAACGAGCTCTAACTAAGGCCAGGTGCACACTAATAGGTTTTTGTTTGAAACTGCATATTTGTACTTTATTTGTGACGAAAATGTAGGTTTTTAAAAACGCTCTCCGAAGTGGATACAAATGAAAACGGCGTTTTCGTGTCGCAGCGTGGACTGTGTGTAAAAGAAAAAAACGGAGGCTTTTGAGAAACGATGCCTCGTTTTTAGCCACTGCTTCAAAGATCCAGGAAGTAAATAAACGGCGGGCGGAAAAGACGAGGGTCAAAGACTTAAGTTTTGCTCGTGTGCAGTACAGGGGTGTAGACGTTTTCAGAGGTTTCAGTGTGGATGAGCAATTTTTGGGAAATTACTAAACGCAAAAATGTGGATGCAGAGCGATTTCAGACGAAGTTTCTAAATTTCTCGGGATTCGTCTGGATAAAAACCACGTTTTTACATTTATCGTGATTTGTGTAAACAAAAACCACGTTTCTACATTTATCGGGATTCGTCTAGACGACAAAAAGCACGTTTCTACATTTATCGGGATTCGTCTAGACGACAAAAAGCACGTTTCGAAATTTATCGGGATTCGTCTAGACGACAAAAAGCACGTTTCGAAATTTATCGGGATTCGTCTAGACGACAAAAAGCACATTTCAACATTTATCGGGATTTGTGTAGATGAAAACCACGTTTCTACATTTGTCAGGATTCGTCTAGACGACAAAAAGCATGTTTCGAAATTTATCGGGATTCGTCTAGACGACAAAAAGCATGTTTCGAAATTTATCGTGATTCGTGTAGACGAAAACTCGGTTTGTAAATTTATCGTGATTCGTGTAGATGCCTCAGTCCTGTGGAGGAAACAAAAAAAACAAGAGGCTGGCGAGGAAACGCCTGTGTGTTTATACCTGCGAGAACATGTCAGGACTTTTCACAGGATTTATTGTGCCCTTGATGGAGATGAACGTTCCACTTTGTAAAGAACTTTGCTGTAAGTACATCTGCTCTCGGATCTACAAATCACCAGACTCTCACTCACACTTCTAAACAAACCGTCTGACACTGAAGACTCCGTCCTATAAACCTTGGCTTATGGACGATGGACGTGTCTGCCGTAAATGTGGCGTAAACGAGTTATGGAACTGATAATGCATTAATATTAACATGCACTGCTTTCAGAGAAGCTGTTGCAGTAAAGGACTCAACAAATTCTGACCAATCAGAATCCAGGATTTGGCAGCAGTTACCTCAGCGGGGTAGAGGTGACGGTCCACGGTGTGTTCGGAGCCCCAGTTGTTATTCTCCCCCCAGTGGAAATGAAACTGACACAACCTGAACTGATCCTCCAGAGGACCACCATGCAGTGCTGGATCACACACACACACACACACACACACACACACACACACACACACACACACACACACACACACACACACAGAATGATTCACGGAGCTAAAAGATGATTATATAACTGTGTATCTGAAGAATCGAAGCGTTCTCACTGGACTTGTCCGTCCTGTCATCGTACTCGACGAGGAAGGAGTATCCGTTGTTCCAGATCTGCTGGCAGGTTCTGGGGTCGTATCGCGTCACCAGCGGCTTCAGGTTCGGGTCAAAGACGCTTTTCCGGATGCTGATGTCGATGGGAGACTGGCGCTCTCCTCCTGGAACCTCCAGAGGCTCCTGCCACATTGGGTGCACTGAAGTGAAAAAAAGAAATAAATTAATAAACCAAAAAAACAACAACAACAAAAAAACAATGGCACAAAAATAAGGGAACAATAAACACTGGGAAAAGAAAAAAAGATCTAAAACAAAACACCTACATTTTTTTATAAACTCCGCCGCCTCGCACGCTTTATGACACATGTTTTTGTTTTACGGATGAAACGTTGTGCGAGAGAAATCAGAAAAGAAAGAGCCCTTTTTTGAGGATCCGTGGAGTAAAGCTAAAGGGAAAGACACGTCATCTCGATGTGGTGAGGGAAGGAGGGGAGAGGAAAAGAAAAAAAAACGGCCTTGCAGCAGGACCTCGTTCTGACGGAGGTTTTGTTTCTAGTGAAAGAACTTTTCTTGGCAGCAGAAGCAGCAGCAGTTTTCCCACGAGACCACACAAGCTTAAAGTTGAAGAAAAGAGAAAATCGCTGGAATACGCTGGAAGTCCGGCTCCTGAGTCGTGACTCTCTGGTTTGGGATTGTGTGTGTGTGTGTGTGTGTGTGTGTGTGTGTGTGTGTGTGTGTGTGACTAAGAGTTCTAAAGGCGTTTCTCTGTATTAAATATAAGCCACAGGAATGCGAGCAGAAAAAAAATTTTTTCTAAATGAGGTCACTACAGAAGCAGTCGGTGCTTTAATTCCTCCAAAACACAGGATCCACCAGGAGTTGATTTACGCTCAGCACCGGCCGTCCCGATGTTCCATGTAGTTCCGTGTAGCACACGTCCACAAAACCTAATCCATCATCCAAGACTCTTGTTCAGGAATACACTGGAGACTCCTTCCCATAAAGAAGGTCCAATTTTAAATCGGAGGTCAGATTAGACACTAGACCAGATGCTAGGTCGAATGTTAGATCGGATGTTAGATTGGATGTAAAACCGGATGTTAGGTCAAATGTTAGATTGGAGGTCAGATTAGACACTAGACCAGATGTTAGGTTGAATGTTAGATCGGATGTTAGATCGGATGTAAAACCGGATGCTAGGTCAAATGTTAGATTGGAGGACAGATTAGACACTAGACCAGATGTTAGGTTGAATGTTAGATCAGCTGATAGACTGGACGTTAGGTTGAATGTTAGATCGGATGTTAGACCGGAGGTCAGATTAGACACTAGACCAGATGTTAGGTTGAATGTTAGATGGGAGGTCAGATTAGACACTAGACCAGATGTTAGGTTGAATGTTAGATGGGAGGTCAGATTAGACACTAGACCAGATGTTAGGTTAAATGTTAGATGGAAGGGTCAGATTAGACACTAGACCAGATGTTAGGTTGAATGTTAGATGGGAGGTCAGATTAGACACTAGACCAGATGTTAGGTTGAATGTTAGATGGGAGGTCAGATTAGACACTAGACCAGATGTTAGGTTCAATGTTAGATGGGAGGTCAGATTAGACACTAGACCAGATGTTAGGTTCAATGTTAGATGGGAGGTCAGATTAGACACTAGACCAGATGTTAGGTTGAATGTTAGATGGGAGGTCAGATTAGACACTAGACCAGATGTTAGGTTGAATGTTAGATGGGAGGTCAGATTAGACACTAGACCAGATGTTAGGTTGAATGTTAGATGGGAGGTCAGATTAGACACTAGACCAGATGTTAGGTTGAATGTTAGATGGGAGGTCAGATTAGACACTAGACCAGATGTTAGGTTGAATGTTAGATCGGCTGATAGACTGGACGTTAGGTTGAATGTTAGATCGGATGTTAGACCGGAGGTCAGATTAGACACTAGACCAGATGTTAGGTCGAATGTTAGATAGGAGGTCAGATTAGACACTAGACCAGATGTTAGGTCGAATGTTAGATCGGCTGAAGACTGGACGTTAGATTGGATGTTAGATCGGACGTTAGATTGGATGTCAGAGTAGAAATATTGTGCACTTTAGGGCAATGATCATATTTGGTATTGTGAGATTATAAGGACTACACTGTGTGTGATTAAACCAATAAAGAATATGAACAAATAAGTAAAGTTTTTTAAATTTTGTTTTTTTTCCACATTGCGAATTTAAAAAAACTAATGAACGCAGACCGAAAAACATCCCTAACAAGATTTTTTTTCCACAATTATTTTTTACTTCAACAGAGAATATCCGCAAATCAACCTTATTTTAATATGCAATCAAACTCATAAAAACATTAAAAAAATAAATAACGGTGATTATTAAAGCTGATACAGTAAAACCCTGTTTCACAAGCAAATTTCGAAGGCACGAGCAAACCCACGCTGCCGGTTCCCCGTTTTGGGCGGAGGGTCGCATCAGTCGCTGAGTTGATGACGTATCACTCGGTCGCTCTCGTTGTTCAGTGCAGCAAAAACCTAACTTTTTTTTTGTTTTATATTTTTATTTCACTAGAAATCTTGAAAAATCTATGGCTGCTCCCAATAGAGGGCGCCACAGTGCTTAATCAGTCTCCATATCCCTCTATCCTCTACATCTGCCTCTTTCAAACCGACTACCTGCATGTCTTCCTTCACCACATCCATAAACCTTAATAACTTTCTACTATTAAATTCTGATAAGACGGAGATTTTGCTCATCCGCCCAAAAACCAGTAAACAGAAGCTCCACCATCTCAACCTGCATTTAGATGGATGCTCTGTAACTACTAGTTAAACAGTAAAAGATCTGGGAGTTATTTTAGAGCAACTTGTCTTTTAAAAATCACATCAACCAAGTTACAAAAACAGCTTTGTCCACCTCAGAAATATTGCTAAGCTAAGAAACATGTCTATATCTGATGCAGAGAAGCTCCTCCATGCGTTCATGACCTCCAGACTGGACTACTGTAATGCATTACTAGGTGGATGTCCTGCATCATTAATAAAACGAGCTACAGTTTGTTCAGAGTGCAGCAGTCAGAGTTCTCACAAGATCGAGAAAATATGATCATATAACCCCAATCATCTCATCCCTACACTGGCTTCCTGTTAAGTTTTGAATCCACTACAAACTACTGCTACTTACCTACAAAACACTAAATGGTTTATCTCCATGTATCAGGGGCTCAGACACACTCTTACAGTTTAAGTGCAGATTAAAGACGTATCTTTTTAGCGAGTTCTACACATAACATACGTCTCACATCATAACCTTGTGCTCCAGAACATCTGATCACATCACATTATCAACTTGTGCTGTTAATACCATGAACAGCAGCTACGCTGATTCCTCTCCACTGCTTCTCTTTCTCTCCCCATCCCGATGTATCCTGAGGTTGCTCCAGCTCCAGTCACGTCCCACCTCATGAAAAGAAGTAGACATTCCGAACCATCTAGAGACGTACCAGAACCATTTGGATCCCACTTACCTTCATTCTTAAACTCTGTAAAGCTGATTCACGTTATAATGAGACGTTTTGCAGTGTGATTTATTCCTCACGTTATCTGAACGCTAAAGGACTTTTAGTGCGCACGGGATCCATTCCGAGCTCGTTACTGCACCGTACGCCAGATAGACGTCTGTATCTGTGTTTATTTCCAGATAAGAGCAGAGCAATGTGCTTTGATGTGCTTTGAAGTGCGATTTCAAACACCTCAACGTTAAAACTGCTGAAAATGATGAAACGCCTTCACAATAAAGACAAACTGTGACAGTCGGGCCCTTAAACAAGGCCCTTAACCATGTGACCCTGTGCTCGAAGAAAGAATTTCACTGTACAGAAATGTAGGTGTGACCAGTAAAAAGATAACGATAGAAATATACAGCAAACAAAATCTCCATTTCGTCTGTCCTGCTGTGTTTATATCACGTGTCCTGTATACGCGAGCGATCGACGCGATAAACAGATATCAGTCGATGATGTCATCGCCACCCTGGGAAGATCACACTAAGAGGAGGCACAAGAAGAACGCCGCATTACGTACATCGCAGCATTCAGGTAGTGCATCGTTTCCAGCATGACGGGTCGTATTTAGGCCGATAATCTCGCATGACACCTTGATTGTCGCACCAGAACTCATTTCCTAGGATTCACAGACGGGTGAAAAAAAACGCCACGCGGCATCCGTATATATTCCAACGTCGGGCTTCCACCACCATGCTTCACGTTATAGGCAGGGTCACTTTGTTTTTTATGTATTTTTTACCTCTTTTATACATCATTTCCAAATAATTTCGAAAAACCTACAACCCAGCGACTGCTATGGGTCATTTTCTACACATTGAACATCCTGGAAATGTTGAATTCACAGAATTTGACCCAAAACAAAACAGTTTTTCTGTATAATAATTATATGATATAGTAGTAACACACTGTGTATATTAAAGTAATACGTCCACATTACTGAAAGAATAAAGGACTCACTCTGAGACAGGACGAATCTGCTGGAGCAGGCGGACAGGTTACACCTGCGAACCGGAACCGAGCGCAGTTGCACCGGCAGCCGAACCTGCTTCACCAGGTGCCTTTGGAGCTGCCGAGCAAACACTGTGAGGGCCACCATGACTAAACCGCAGATGATTTCCCACCTACAAGCTTCAAAATAAACCGTGAATATAACTACACACGCTTTATTCACACCTTCACCGATCTACAGTCTTTAATCCGATCCGAACCGAACCGACTCCTTCCTCCACGGCTACTAAAGCTGTGCTGTTAGCATAACAGCTCGCGAGCAGAACGTCACGCGTTCTGTGCGCTGATTGGTAGATTTTTACAAAAATAGGCGTGGTTCGCAAACTGACATATTTACGTCACCAAGTCCAAACGTTTCCACATAGGTTCATAGAATTTCATCTTTTTATTTTTTTTATAATACATAAATATTTACATATAAACACGCAAATCGTACAACTTATTCTTTAGAAAAAAAAAACAAACTATATTTAATCATCCCTTTTTTTTTTTTTTCGAAAAACTGGAGCGCCGTCGTCCAATCAGCTGCCGTCTCTGAGGGGCGTTTCCATGGGGACCTTTTAAGTGTTTTTCTTTTTTTACTTTCGACTTTAGGTAGGATTACTTTAAATTCTTAAGCAATTTTTTCTTTTATATATAAACACACACACACACACACACACACACACACACACACACACACACACACACACACACACACACAGAGGATATGTTATACAAATATATTATTTTAAATTGTTTAAGAAATTAATATGTAAAAAGTTAAATAAAACCAATATATATATATATATATATATATATATATATATATATATATATATATATATATATATATATATATATATATATATATACAATCTCTCTCTCTCTCTCTCTCTCTCTCTCTCTCTCTCTCTCTCTATATATATATATATATATATATAGGCATTTCCATGGAGACCTTTAATAAATTCTAAACTCTTATAGTTAAATTTCTACTTTATATTTTAACATGATCACCAGAGAGTAAAGGAAAAGCAGCCAACATGCACTCAACCCTTCTGACGACTCTTAGATTGTTGGAAAACCATTCTAGTAACTAAGTTTTTGTTTCCTACATAATTCCATCCACAGTTTGGATGTCTTCAGTATTATATATATATATACATATATATATGTATACATATTGTGAGGCCCTTTATCACTATACAGTAGCACAGGACAATGTGTAAACTATAAACTGGAAAAAAAAATCCCCTCTCATATCAGGATCTGGTTACATGCCAACTAGGCCATGGGCATCATTTCACCAGGCACTTGGATGAACCCACTGAACACACAGGACTGGACTTTTAGACCTCTGATGTAAACATAACACACTCAGAATAGCAAGTCGATCTTCTGACACCATGGCGTCTCATGTGATCAAGATTATAACACACTGTGAGATTGCTCACTACAACAGGTCAAAGTTCGAGTCTCAGGAACTGATAATACTCATTCCTGTATTGAGGTGCACTTATTTCGGAGCTCCTCAGCAACACCAGATATTTCCAGCTAGATGTGGTTCTTCCCCAAACTGGGGGACTTCTTTGGATGCATTAAATTTTCCCTTCACTTTAACAAGGAGATCCGAACATG
>NC_139587.1:27880443-27942943 GCF_946808225.1 Silurus aristotelis | reverse complement strand
CAAGACTGTACAGGTTTCTGTGAACTACAGGCTCACCTTCAGTCTCTCCTTCCTCTGAGGAGATGAGGATCGTCCCCTTGCCGTCCTCTATCTGCACATCCGGCGCCACCATGCCGAACTTCTCCTTCAAAATCTGACCAAAAAATAAACATTTTTACTAAATCAGTAGCTTAAAGTTAATTACCTTCAACATAGAAATATACATTATCTGGACATGTTTGTGGACACCTGACCATAAGATTAGTGTGTGCTTTAGTGCTCATTTGCTGTTATATTAATCTCCACTCTTCTGGGAAGATGTTTCACTAGAACTTGTGTTCAGCCACAAGGGTGTTCGTAAAAAGTCAGTGTTCCAATTCATCCCAAAGTTTTTCAACAGGTTTTGAGCAGTATAGCAGGAGATCTTCCATTTGAATTATGGAGCTGGCTTTGTGTAGAGGGGCATTGTAATGCTGGAACAGGTTTTGGTCTTCTAGTTCAAGTGAAAGGAACATTTTTATGCCACCACATCCAAAGATGCCCTACACAATTAATTGACAACTTCAAGAATGAACCACATATAACTGTGTCCTTACTCAATACTGTTGAACATAAAAAAAAAGTTAATTCATCTACTGGATTTAATTTATGTTTTCTAAATAGTCTATTTTATCTTTTTGATGTTTCCAGCCTTTCAGGATCCACAGTGCTACATCCAAACAAACACTCCAGACCAGAAGTCAGGCTTCCAAAGGGGTTTTCTGATCCATTACTCTTTCCTCCTGTTTCATCCGGTTTAAACTATTTATCTAGAACTATATTCTACACAATTTCCGGCACCTTTAAAGACATTTTGGATATGAGACTGCAATCTCCCCACCTTATCCTGTAGACTCTGTACAATGACTTTGTGCACGTTGAGTTTAACCGTGACTTCAGGTTTGCTGGCGCATACGTAGCAGTTTGGATTGGGACGATCCAGAGCACAAGGTACCAGCAGCTTTTTCCTGGGGTTCGGCTGTTTGTTGAGGAAGATCTGAGAGAGAGACAGTAAAGAAAGAATTGCTAAAATAAAATAAAACACCACTCCGATTTTGTTTACCTCATGCACCAGGACATTTATTTGTTCTTTTAATACCATGCCAGCATCAATAACTAGTTTTAGGGCAGGACCAGGGTAGGTAGAGCAAGACATTTCCGTAGTCCGTAGAAAATCCACCATCACCTCTAGTATTCACAAAAGCAGTCAAATGAGGTCCTTCACTTTAATATTTTTTGCTAAGAACTTCAGGATTTTTCTCTGGCGAGATGTTACATCTTCAAATGAAGATATATGAGGACATTTCTATTATATGACTCAAGGTATTTAGAGTTCCTAATAGGTGGGTAGATGACTTCATTCCAGGGTGAAATTCACAGCTGTGTTGCATAAAAAAATTATTTAAAAAAATGCATAAGATGCCCATTTTGTCTGAATGAAATGGCAGTATACTGAGACACTTCTAAAAGTGTGTGTGTCTCACCGTGCGACACTGTTGGAAGTCCGAGTTAAGAATCTTGAGCGCCTCCAGCACAATGAGGCCCGCGATCACCGCGTTAGTGGTGGCGATAGCTGGGATGATGTTCCCAGCCATAGCTACAGAAAGAAAAAAGAAAAGATAACAAAACCCCTAAATAACCTCAAATAACAGTCAGCTGCATGAAGAACACAAAACTAAGACCAAGCTTTTAGTATCTGAAGAAAAACAAACAAAAACAACGCTGCTGTTTGTGCAATCAAACTCAAATATTGATTCTGTGTTAATGGACAGGGGAGAAGGAACAAGCACGAAGCTGCACATGCCGTTTTGCATGCACACACTCACATTTGACGTCAAAGCGGCTCTTCATGTTCATGCTGAAGATGTGCATGCGCAGGTTGGCGGCCGCCGTCACAAAGTCCATGGCTGAAGGATCGTCCTGGCAACCGAGAGAGTTGTGTTTTTAAACGTGAATCAGTATCAATCAAAATAACCCAATGTTTTTGTTTGCTCACTGGCATCTGGTCTATTTGAGAGGGACACTGACTGTTAGTCCAAACTGAACATTGTGTGTGTGTGTGTATGTGTGTGTGTGTGTGCGCGCACTGACCTTGTCCCAAACCAACTCTGCTCCATCCCCTTTCTCGGCCAGCTGTGAGCGGAGTGTGTCGACACTGTGCTGAAAGAGCTGAGTGTAACCAGACACACTCAGCACCTGCTGATCCTTCAATCCTGTGCTGCACACCTCGTCCTTACTGCTCACTGCTCTCTCACACACACACACACACACACACACACACACACACACACACACACACACACACACACACACACACAAATCAAATTAGCAGTCTAAAGCATAGGACGAAGCCCTTGTGCACAAACCAAGCTCCTAGAAGACATGGTTGTTGGTCTGATGGTTGGAGTGGAAAAGTGTCCTTCACTGACACCTGACCCCCTCAACCCACTTTTGGGATGAACTAGACTACACCCCACTAGGGCTGCAACTACTAATCGATAAAATCGGTAATGAAATTCGTTGTTAACGGATGCCGTTCTCGATTAGTTCGACTGCTCAAGTTTCAGATTGGCGTGATTGTAAAATAACACGCCCGCTTCCAAAATGCCGGAGTGTACAGGGTCAACCGGCAGCAGAAAAAAAGTGTGCGTCCCAAATCATCAAAAGCAACGGGAGCATTTTATATTAAACGCAACAAAGAAGAATGTAACCTGCAGGTTATGCGGGATGGAAGATCCACATTGCTGCACGAGTACACAAAGTGTTCTTGTGTAAACTGTTTGTAACTTCAGGAAAGTCGCACTGGATCTGTTCTGTCGTAACTCGCGAGCATCGGGTCACGCAATCAGCTCGCTCGTGATATAGTGATTATTCAATAAAACTGCTGCGAACAAACTAAATCTAGAAGCAGCAAATAACAGCAGCAGTAAACGATTCTATTTTTAATCACTGTTGCAGTTTTTCAGCGTTTGATTGTTTATTTGTTTACCAAAGCATTTTTTTCCTTTTTTTCCTCTTTTTGTGTTTTTTTTTTTTTTTTTATTAAATCAGGCCTTTTAGTTTACTGCGTTTTTATTGCATTTTAACGCTTTTTTTCCATGTTTGTATATTTGAATTTATGCATTTAATTTAATTATTAAGCAAAATTCAATTATAAAATATTCGAAACACTTATACGTTTACAACTGAACAAAATGTGTCAAAACAATGTTATTATATTTTATATTGATGTTTTTAAGCACGGTTGTCAACTTGCCGTCTGTAATTATCATTAACAACAATAAGAATGTCGGTTTATGCAAATTACTTCACCTTGCAGACTCAAAACAAAAATCAAAAACAGCACTTTTTCAGAAACAACCCAGCATGAGTTACTTTTTCTATATAGTGTATAAAAATTAAAAAAATTATAATTTTTCAACAACTAGAAAAAAAAAATCTATAAAAGTCATTCTGTGATAAATAGTACAGGTTACAGCATTTGTACAGATTCTGATCGTCTAATACAGGAATACTGACCGAGCTGCTGCACTTCGGACCAGTCCAGCGGCACGGGGGCTTTCCTCTTCTTCCACAACTTATCCATGGTCAGCAGATACATGATGTCATCTTTGAAGAGCTAAGGAAAAGTCGAGAAGTGTCAGCTGACCTACTGAGAATCTAATCCTTCTCTGCGTGAAGATATGAGATTTGCATTTCCAATACAAAAAAAAAAAAAAAACCTGTTTATCCTGTAGGTTGTGAATAACAAGTCGTATGTCCTCCTACATTTCAATAAGTATACATACTAATGCATATCCCCTTTACTCTCACTCTCTCCCCGTCCTGTCCCCGTCCCCTCTCTAGACCTTCCTGATCAATCCTACTGCCCTACTTCTGGATGGAGTTCTGACGAGTCACACGTGCGTGTGTCAAAGAGTTAAACAAACGTGACCACGATTTAAAAGCGTCCTACACTTGTGAACCTTCTCCTCACCTTGTTGAAGAGTTTAACGGGGTCGTATCCCGTCGACCGCGCCCAGTCTTTAGTAGAAACGCGTTTGATGTCTCCGTCTTGATCCGACGCTTGGGCTCGTGCTGCCGTTTCTTCGGGATTCCCTAAAACAAAACACGCACAAACACACACACATCCCAGAGCCAACATAGTTTTTATAGTCCTTCCAGTAAATCCTCTGTTTCTAGAACACGTGTAACGCGTATAAAATCACCACGAGAACACGCGAGACACTTACATGCAGCCTCAGGGTCCGCCGTGTCGGGAGACACTTCCTGATCCGCATCTTCCTCTCCGAACAGCTGACTGATAAAAACATCACAACTCGTCACTCTTTACACACCCGATCTGGTTCTAACACCATCAACTTCAGAAGTGTGGTCCACACAGAGTTATATTATAATTCACTTTGCCAGTTTTGTAATTAACTGTGCGTATTGTAATATTTACACCTGTACAAGTGAGTGCAAAGGTGCGCACAAGGTTTTTAAATGGGGTTCTGAAGGTCATGAGTTTAAATCCCAGCCACACCAAGCTGCCACTCTGTGGCCCCTGAGTAAGACCCTCAACCCCATTGCTGCTCAGTTGGAGATCTTCCAGTCCAACCCATGCAATCCATATCTTCATGGAGCTGGCTTTATGCACAGGGGCATTGTCATGCTGAAACATGTTTGGGTTTCTAGTTCAAGTGAAGGGAATTTTTTTTTTTTAAAGATGTTGTATACAATTGTTTGCCTCCAACTCTTTGGACGAACCACATATGGCTGGAAAAGTCAGGTGTCCCAATAATTTTATCCACATAGTGTATTATAACAAGGGGTCCAAGCACTGAAGACAACTCTGAACGTTTTTTGAAGTTATTTTCTACTCGGTGGCAACCCTGGCAATCATTTGAGACTTTTTAAAAAGAGTATGAAGCAGCACTGAAGATGTCTATATAAAGTGTTCTGAGAAGACGACGACGTACTTGAAAAGGTATTTGGCCCAGACGATGCAGTGGATGGGTTCGGAAGGAGTGTTACGAATGGTGCACCCAGGGAAAGTCTTCTGTGTGGGTTTGGGCTGACACTCGTAGCACTCTGTCGCCCCCTGTAGGACAGAACCAAGAACACAGTCAAAAAACATAATACTATGCACAAATATTTATACAGAACTAACAATCTCAATAATAATAATAATAATAATAATAATCACTCATACATGTGCTTCACATCATCTCACCTTCTTGATGACTGTGACCTGACCGAGATATCCTGCCGTCCCGCTCTCGATCAGAGGAATTTCGGCCGCAAGACACATCCTGTTCACGTGATTCCGAGCCGCTGGAGATAAAACAAAAATTAATCGCTTAAAAGAGTGTTAATAACGAGAAAAGTATTCGCATGTGCTGAACAAACACGGATTCGTACCTCGGTTATCCAGAGCGTTCATGACCAGCTGAAACTTCCTGAAGAACTCAACATTGTAGTCTGGACTGTGAGGAACCGAGAAGATCGTGTTACACATACGCCGCTTTCGGGTCCCTCAAAACAAGGTTACATCACGATCCCAAAAATCTGGAGTCTCGTTTACCAAAACAAACAGAATTAACACTAGCATTTTAAATTTAACTCTAATTTATACGTTACAAAAATATTTTTATTGCCAAAGACACGAACTGAAATGTTCACGTTCTATCCTTTGGGTTTTCCCTTCACTGTTCGTTTCGATTTTCCAGCTGCCCGATCACACGACCATATATGGAGTTTTGTGGGCGTCTCTCTAAATGCACAACGAGGTGTGTTGGGAAGGTGCTTCAGGCGATCGAGATACGCAACGAGACGCAGTAAGAACAGATGAATTTAGTTCAGGATTAACGCCCGAGTGATGGAAGGAGAAGCTGTGACCACTTCACGGACTCACTTCATTATGCTGTCATGATACGCTGTGATGTTCGCAGATGGACAGAAGCGCAGCACACTTTCTTTAGCGACCTGAAACGGAAAAAACGAAAGCGTAAGCACACAGTGGACGGAGGTGGAGATCAAAACCAGCCGATAAAGACGATGAGAAGTACCTGAGCTTTGGACTTCCCGACGTGCTTCTTCTGGAAGAGGAACTGTCTGTTCAGATTGCTCACGTCAATCGTGTCCAAGTCGATCTGCATTGGAACAAGAGGTTTAAACACTTTGGTGCATAAAGAGCGTGACAAGAGCGCGTGACAAACTCTCAAAGCTGATTGGTCAGGGGGCGTGGCTTATTAGCGTCCTGACTGGTCACTGTTGGAATGAGACTGTTTCTATCGTTTCCACCACATCGAATCATCACACGTTTGCTTTGACACTCGTTCAAAAGTTTTTGGACACCTGACATCTATAAGTCCCTATAAGAACGTCCACGCTCCTGGTCCGATGGTCTACTAGATTCGTTCACATTCATCCCGAATAGACCCATGTGCAGTGTGTTCTGTCCAGCAATTCCAGCCACTGCCACTCCTGGGCCCCTGAGCAAGGCCCTCAGCTGCTCAGTTATATAAATGATAGACGCTCTGGATATGTGCCTCTACCGAATTCTATAAATGGAATAGTTTCTAAACTTTATAGCATTTCGCAACCCACGGAAAGCATTGTGATACTGGAACAGGTTTGGATCTCCTGGTACAGGAGACATAAACAATCACGTGCCTCCAAAACATCTGGCTGGAAAAGTCCCAATATTAGCCCCAGGTGTCCCAATACTTTTGGTCAGAGTGTATGTACTTGTTATACATTACATTCTGTAAAGTATCTATTTAGTGCAAAAGACTGAATATTGAAGCTGAAATATCTCAAATTAAACACGAATTAAATTTATACATTTTATTTCATACCAATATTTTACAGCTAGCAAGTAATTAGCGTTAGCTTTAGCATCGCTAAGCTAACACACACACACACACAAACGGCTTACTATTCGGGTTCAGAAGTAAAATATATTCTTCGGTTGAATTAATATTAATAATAATAAAAAACGCATAAATAAATAAAACAAATTAAAGACATGATTTCCTCGACAGAAGGGATTAGCATGCTAGCTGCTAGCGGCGCTACTGAATGGAACTCAATTTACTGAATGAAAAATAACGTGATTTAATAGTTAATTTTATTAGTAGCGTTTCAATCAAAAACAATAATTAATAAACGACAATATAATTATAATAATTTTATAATATTCAACTCTTCGGTGATGCTGCGGGAAAACAAAAATAAAAAGCTAAGAAGTTAGGACGTATCCCAAACCCACGTCTTCTCCCCTACCTATGTAGCCTACCTAGGGAACAGGAAAGACCAAAGACCCAAAGCAATCTAGTGCCCTAGATATAAGAAAGAGGTGATTTGAGATTCCGCCCATGTTGAAGGCCGCACAAAGAAAGCCGCCGATCAAGGCGCTATTTTCCTTCCCGCCCCTTTTCCTTCCTCTTCTTACCACTTCGATATTTTTGAAGCCGGTGAGAACGAGGTTTTTCAGGAGCTCGCAGCCGATACCGCCCGCTCCGACAACCAGCACCCGGCAGGAGGAGACCGAGTCTGCGAGCTCTTTGCGCAGCGGTCCATCCATTTGCACCTCCATGACTTTCTTCAGCTTGGCTTCGGCTCTTTTTTTTTTTTTTTTCCCCTTGACGCGTGCGGCAAGTCGACGGAACTGCTACGTCCTACCCGTATTCCGTTCGCCCCACCCACTTGTGCCATGATTGGTTAGAAAGGTCACCGTGACGAGTACGCCTCCAATCGGACGGTTGTTCTTCTTCCTTTTTTTTTCCTTTTAAAATAATATTTTTTAAGCGAGTATATAAAAAGTACACATTCTGCTCGCTTAATATTATTAAAAATCTCCGTACGCGTAAATATGTTTTTAATATTTAATTTGCGCCAGCCAATGAAATTTAAGCGTCACTCAGTAGGCCCCTCCCACTTTCCTCCCTCCTGTCTCCCAGCAGCAGGATAGACTTTGTAATATATAAGAAATAGAGAACTGCTGTTGTTCAATTGTACCACCAGATGGCGATCAAACAAACACCAAAACTCTATATGCAGCACACAATTAAACCAAAAGCCTTCGTTTGCGCCATCTGCTGGACACAATGATGTAGTGCATTCATTAATTCGTTCAATGGAAATGTAATAAATGTAATGAAAAAAAAAGCTTATTACATTTTTATAATCACTAATTTAATTATATAAACAGTAAATTCTTGTCTTAGTGTTATTGCCGTGAGTTAGTGTTTTGTTAGTGACTGCAAAGTTCATCTTTCATTCAGGATGAATCCAAACTGTTACCACAAAGCTCAAGGCACTCATTTGTACCTGACGTTTTTAGATGCGCTCAAATAGAATCTTGCATTCACTTGAACTTGGAAACCCAAACTTGTTCCAGCATGGCAATGCTCCTGTGCACAAAGTGAGCTACTTGAAGATCTGGTTTACATGCTTTGGAGAGGAAGATCTTGAAGTTCCTGCTATAGATCCCTACTGAACACCTTTAGGATGAATGTGAACGCTGACTGCACCCCAGGTCTCCTCACCTACATCAGTACCTGCCTTTCATAATACACTTGTGGCTGATGAACACAAATATCCATAAACACACTCCAAAATCTAGTGGAACATCTTCCCAGAAGAGTGGAGGGAATAAGAAGAGCAAATTTTGACTAAATGTGGAGTCCGATGTTTTAAAATCACATACAGTACTGATGACTAGGTGTCCCAATACTTTTGGAAATTTAGTGTTTATATAAATATATTAAATACAATAACTAGGTCAGTCACATCAAGATTAAAATCTCTTCTACAAACAAGTTCTGGTGCAGGAAACAGCACAAGATTCACCACACTGCGGTTTCAGACTCGGAGCAAAACACAGACCAATAAAACATCTGTAACATCAGTGCAAATGCGTTTCATCATTTATTCCATATTTATTTGATATTTTCAGTGATTTTGATGGTTAAATAGTCGACAATAATCTAAAATCTTTAGGTCAGAATGTGGAAGTCGCACGTGCAGATGAAATGGGATTTGATAAGAGAAGCCAGGAAGCAGTGAGTGAATGTTCTTGAAGCTGCACAGATCTCCATTAAAGTCTCGAAACAATGCACGCTGTGTTTTTTTTCTAGAGCTGTCACAGGGACATTGTTTGCACCTCATCGTTCAGTTCAGTTTTATTTTATTTGTATACAATGTTCATTGTCCCAAAGCAGCCTGACAGAATGAATTCGTTGATCCAAAAATCGAATTTGTTCATCCAGAAGAGCGATCGAGTGGAACGCTGCGGAGAACTGAAGAAGAAACCTTGAGAAGAACCAGACTCAAAATGAGTTGCTGAAGTTATCACCACCTTCGAAGCACAAAAAAAGATCAAATAAAACCAGATGTTCCCATAAACGATTAGTCATAAATAAATATTTTTTACCGATACAAAATGCCAACTTGTGTCTGACGCACACTTTTATACTGACGCACCGAAGCGACTCTCACATCACAATTTCAAATTCCTCCTTATGAGTTGGTTCTTGTTTCTGACTCTCCACAGGACCCTCATGGACAATGTTACTGTACATGTGACTCGTACATGAGGTTTTGAACACGTTTCCTTTTTCATCCGGTTCATTTTTCCAGGCTTAAATCAGTCACACAGAGACAATAGAAAATAAAATGATTATCATTATCATCATCATCATCACCATCACCATCATCATCATCATCATCATCATCATCATCATCACCATCACCATCAGGCTGCCACCATCTAAAGGATGTGTACTTTCATGTATCCATCCTACCTTCTTACAGGAGGTTCCTGAGGTTTGCTTTTGGGGCCGAAGCTTACCAATACTGGGTTCTTCTGTTTGGCCTTGCTCTTTGCCCATTTTGTCAAGGTACGGACCTTCACAAAATGTGTGGATGTGGCTCTGGTTCCCCTGAGGTCTTAGAGCATCCGCATCCTCAACTACATCGACGATTGGTTGATCCTATCTCAATCAGCGCAGTTGGTGGTCCGGAATCGAGATGTCGTTCTTGCCCACATGAAAGCGCTGGGGTTTGAAAGCTGGGAAGAGTTTGCTTTCTCCATTACAGAGAAACATCTATCTCAGTGTCATATGGGATTTAACTACTTTGGTCGCACAGCTTTCCCTTGCCCGCATTGTGGCCGTCCTTAGGGCCATCAGGAAGGTCATAGAAGAGCAGCCTCTCACTGTCAAGCAGTTCCAAAAACTGCTAGGGCTTATGGCAGCTGCGTGATTCCGCTTGGCCTGCTGTACATGAGACCCCTTCAGGACCCATGGGTTCTCACGGAGGGGCAACCCCCTCCGCACCATCAAGGTCATGCGGCGATGCCTACGTGCCTTAGATGTTTGGAGAGATCCCCGGTTCCTATCTCCAGGCTCCATGCTGGGAGTCCCCGGTCGTCACTTAACGCTAACGACGGATGCGTCCCTCACGCTCACAGCCCTCACAGATTTGTAGAACAGAATAGAGTTGAATTGAGTAGAATAGAATAGTGTTGAAGTGTAAAATGGAGTAGAGTAGAATTAAAAAGAGTAGAATAGAGCAGAGCAGATTTGAAAAGAATGGAATAGAGTTGAATAAAATAGAATAGGATAAATGGGGAGGGTGGCGTTAGGAAGGGCATCCAGCGTAAAAACATGTGTCAAATCAAAACATGCGGATGATCGCTGTGGCGCTCCCTAATGGGAGAAGCCGAAAGAAAGTAAGTACTACTAAGAAGCCCTGCTTGGGGTAAAAAAAAAAAAAAATCTGCCAAACCTGCTTACCAGACCTGACTACAGTACCTGCTCCATGGAACTCAGGTTTCCTATGGTGAGATAAAAACTTCCTCATGTATGTTGTTACCATGGAAACAAAAACATACTTATATGTAAACTAAATTGACACATTCTGACCAATCAGAATCCAGAATCACAATAAACTTTCTTTCGGCTTCTCCCATTAGGGGTCGCCACAGCGGATCATCCATGTTCATGATCCACATGTTTTACGCTGGATGCTCTTCCTAACGCAACCCTCCCCATTTATCCGGGCTTGGGACCGGCACTGAGAGTGCACTGGCTTGTGCAACCCTAAAGGCTTGAGTTGGTTCCCTGACCGGGGATCGAACCCAGGCCGTAGCGGTGAGAGCGCCGCATCCTAACCACTAGATCACCAGGGAACCTAGAATTCTGCATCACAATGGTATTAAGTAAAGAATTTGGTTATCAGTTGTGAATATTTAATAAATATACACAATATTTACAAAAGTTTGTGGACACCTGATTCTAAGATTCCACATTCAGTCATTTTTTGCTTTTATAGTGACCTTCACTCTTCTGGGAAGAAGTTCCACCGGATTTTGTCACGCTAGTCACGCTAGTGTTAGTAAAGTCAGGTAGTGATGTAGGTGAGAAGGTGAGGAGGTTCCTGGGGTGCAGTCAGCGTTCATATTCATCTCAAAGGTATTTAATAGGGTTGAGGTCTATAGCAGGAGATCTTCCACTTACACGCATGTAAAGCAAATCTTCATGGAACAGGTTTGGGTCTCTTAGTTAAAGTTCCTATACAATTGTGTGCCTCCTACTCTGTGGGTACAGTCTGATGAAGAACCACAGGTAATTAGAAAAGTCATGTTTCCTGAAACTTTGTTTATATTGTGCATGTGTAATGTATTGATACGTACATGATTCAATACCCACTAGTCTTATTTAATGAATGTACCCTGTAATTCTGTGGTGTTTGTCTGCTATATACCTTTCCATTTATCAGAACTTCCACGAAACTGTCATTTGCATAACTTTAGATCCTCCATGAGATATGGCATAACATGAGGTGAAAGTGTAAGCTGTGACTTTTGGGGGGATGAGTTCCACAAGTGACCTCGTTACATTTTACTAATCAGTAGTCCCGACTCAAGACAGAAGTTGTCTCACGACTTTCTTGGCATGACATCTTGAGAACATTTTTTTTTTGTTCTCAAGAAAAATGACGTGGACATTTTGATCCACGCATGGGTGGTTCGATGTACTAAAAAAGCACGTAAACATCTTATGTAGCAATGCGAAGGCGGGCTGATAGCATCTCTGAGGGGTTGATGATAACCAAGTTGCTAAGGCTTCTGCAGCGACGATAAGCAGGAAAGGAAACCACAGATGTCTCGCTAATGCATGCTCAGTCTACAAATACTGCTGCACTCATTTCAAAGTTTAACGCCAGTAGGGGACTGAATCCTGATTAATTATGTTGTAAAACACACAAGTGGGGCAGAATACAAATAAAAATTAGAGTTAAACTCTGAGAAATTTGTCACAAAAAAAACCAAAAACCTTTACGTCAAAATTCTTAGCTACGTCCTGATTTCTGATCATGCAATCGGCTGCATTCACATTCATGGCATTTGGCAGACGCTCATATCCAGAACGACTTACAATTATCAAATCATTTATACAACTTGTGCAGTTGAAGGTTAGGGCCTCACCCAAGGGCCCGGCAGTAGCAGCTTGGTGGTCATGGGGTTTGAACTCAGGAACTTCTGATTAGAAGTCCACCACTTTAACCTCTGAGCTATGTGATTACTAAACCACTGTATATTATATAAATATATCTACCGAATTAAAACAATTGGTATACATGCGTTTTTTTTTATATAGCATTAGGGACAATGCAAACTCAATATTCATGGAAACCCCCAACACCCCCCCACATCCCCCTGCACATCCTCCGATCCCCCCCCCCCCCACAAGAAATTCCTGACGAATGCTTGACTCATTTGTTCTGTTCTAATTTTGTCATTTGATGTGGTTCAGCTGCGTAGGCGTTTTTGGAGATTTGAATTTGCCATGAGATATTATTTGTTTCAGACATTCTTTCTATTCATATGTCTGATGAATGCAGTTGACTTTATATGAAAATATATAAAGCAGGATCCCAGTAAGATGTTCTTCCCCACCACATGAAGGATTATTAAATGTGACAGTGTGATTTTGACGCATCCTCTAAATGTAAACTCTTTGTTTTAGAACATGAGCTTGAACATTCCAAAATGATGTATTGTTTATGTCCAATGTTTGGCCAATTTATTTTATTGAGTTTTTTATACAGCCTAAGAATGGCTCACTTTTCTCCCACAGACAGCTCGCTGGTCTTTCTGTTGGTTTATCTATTTTTTTTTATTTTTAAAACAAACACAGTCTTCTCATGTGAAACCCAGGACTCAAACCAAGAGTAGAATTTCAGACAGATTTCTTTCAGAAACATCTGTCAGTCACGAAGGTATTTTTGGAGTTTTGAAATGGTTGGTAAGTAGTGTGTTCTAAATTCCACAGGTCTGGAGGTAAAGCTCAGGAAATAAGAGCTGAAATTGTAGACCTTGTTGTCTTATGTTTACGTTTACATCAAACCTACATATATCTCTTGTACCAAAGAACTGTCTTTGCTGTTCTGAAATCCTTAGCGATGCTGAGCTTACGTGGCTGTGTCTATTTACACAATCCAATGCTCAGATCATTTCTCGTTGGTTGATTTTGTGTTCTTTTCACCTCATTTCCAGCCAAAAATAAACAAAGACTGTTATTCCAAAAATTAGATAGAAAGCGTTATGGCTTTTTTTTTACAGTGGGAAATGTGGGTTTCTTTCTACAGACATTCTGAGGTTTAGAAGTTTCCGTCATGCTTAATTATATCATGGCAATTCTGTTTTAATCAAAGTTTTTTTTTTTTATCTGGTTTGGTGGGCAGAACGTGTAAAAGTGATTCTAACCACATGAAGCACCCTGGTAAAGGTTTTCATTGCATTTGCACAAAGCAATCAATTGATCATTTCCATAAGCTTTTAGCAGCCACCAAAGTCTGATAATTCTTATAAGTGTTGAATATTTAAAGAGCCAACACCAGTGCTCCACATTCCTTTTCCCAACACTGGTGTGCCCTTTACAGGGGTTGTGGTTGGATCTGCTCCTAAAATCTGCCTGGGGATAGGAGTTGAAGCTACTGATCGTGGTCTATGCCACTTGGTACCCTGAAGCACCTTATCTCTTGGTGCCCTTATCCAGAGTGATCTTATTCATTCAACTAAGCAGTTGAGGGTTAAGGGCCATGCTCAAGGGCCCAGCAGTGGCAGCAAGATTGAACTTAAAACCATCTAATCAGAGGTCCAACATCTTTCCCACTGAACTACCCCCTCTCCCTTTAGAATAAATGATACCTATCCATTTACAGTTCTGGCATTTAGAAGATGCCCTTATCCACCTACATTTATATCTCCTTCATAGAATTGAGCAGCTATGGGTTTAAGGGCTTTTCTCAGTCCAATGCCTTAAACACTAAGCTACCACCTCCCCCAAACAAATGTGGGTCTACTAAACTAAACACATAAACACATAAGGTTGCTTATGTCAGCCTGGAACCTTACAAAAGGGTAGTGGAAGGTAGGAAGACCATTTATACCATCTGACTGAGGTCCTGAATGAACTCTGACTGGACTAAGAGCAAATCCACAAAAGTGTCATTAAAGGCCGACCAAGTACAAACAAGTTTTCGTGGTTGGCAGTGCACAACAAAAGGTTTGTTCCTTACTTCTCTTTTTTGCCCTCTCAGACCAAAATAAAGGACATCTATTCTGGGTACAGATCCCATATTACAACTGTAACTGCATCATGCACAAGGGTGTTTCAGAGACTCTAAATAATAATAATAAGAAGCTTTTTTTTTTATTTTTATAATTGTCATTTCTACCTGATGCATTACACAGTAAAATGAGGCAATGTTCCTCCAGAACCTGGTGCTACATTAAACAACACAGAGCTATATAACACAACACAGAGCTACAACACACAACATAAAGCTACATAACAGAACACAGAACTACAACTCTTGGTGATAAAGCTGGTGTTGAGTGACCAGGTGAAGTTCTCCGCCAGATGTATACCAAGAATTTTGGTGCTCTTGACAATCTCCACGGAGGATCCATCGATGTTCAGTGGAGTATGGCCGCTCTGTGTTCTCCTGAAGTCAACAACCATCTGGTTGTTCGCTCTACACCAGGCTGTTGACTGTTCCACCTCCTCTCTGTATGCTGACTCATCGTTCTTGCTGATGAGACCCACCGCGGTCGTGTCATTGGCGAACTTGATGACGTGATTCGAGCTGTGCATTGCTACACAGTCGTGAGTCAGCAGAATGAACAGCAGTGGGCTGAGCACACAGCCCTCAGGGGCTCCAGTCCTCAGTGTGGTGGTGCTGGAGATGCTGTTCCCGATCGGGACTGACTGAGGTCTCCCAGTCAGGAAGTCCAGGATCCAGTTGCAGAGGGAGATGTTCAGGCCCAGTAGACTCAGCTTCAGGTGCTGAAGGATGATTGTGTTAACTGCTGAACTGAAGTCTATGAAAGTCCAGGTGGGTGAGGGTCAGATGGAGGGTTGTGGCAACGGCATTGTCCGTGGAACGGTTTGGATGATACGCAAACGGCATGGGGTCAAGTGATGGCGGAAGTGTCTTGATGTACCTCATGACAAACCTCTTGAAGCACTTCATCACGATGGGTGTGAGTGTGAGGGGACGATAGTGATTGAATCATTAGACTGTATTCTTCTTACGGGGACGTTGGTCGTCGTCTTGAGGCATAGCGCTGCTCAGGGAGATATTAAAGATGTCGGTGAATACATTTGCTAGCTGTTCTGCACATTCCCTGAACACTCTGCTAGTTGTCTGGTCCAGCAGACTTCAGTGGGTTAACTCTACATAGAGTTTTCCTCACTTCAGCTGTGGATAGGCAGAGCACCTGCTCAGTGGGAGGAGGGAGTTTGCTAGTTAGTATAAACCTGACTGCCACTAAACAACGATATGTTAGAATTAGAAGCTCTGATTGTAAATTACTTGCTGCTGAAATGTCTCCAGTAAACATTCCATCCTGGTCGTAGCGATACCACTACACTGAACATATGATTCTATTCTGTTCTATTCTATTCTATTCTACAAACCCAATTCCTGAAAAGTTGGGAAGCTGTGCAAAATTTAAATAATAACAGAATGCGATGATTTGCAAATCTCATAAAACCCCATTTTATTCGCAATATAACGTAGTAAAAATCAAATGTTTAAGCAGAAGAATATGCACATTTTTAATGACAAAATAAGGTCCTTTTTAAGTTTGATGGCTGCAACGCATCTAAAAAAAATAAATAGAAAAAAAAGTAAATGTTTTAAAAATGAAACACTTTTCTGAGGTTATTCGGACAGTAAGATGATTGGGTATACAGTAAATAGTGTCTTAGAGAGACTTTCAGGTGTAAAGATGGGCAGAGCTTCACCAGTTTGTGAAAGACTGTGTCTACAAATTGTGGAATAATTTCAGGATAATGTAAATAATTTCAGTTTCTTTTTGGAAACCAAATCAAATCGAATTTTATTTGTCACATACACATACATACAGAGTACAACATGCAGTGAAATGCTTTTTGCAACGGTCTGGCATTCAAGCATAAAAGGGAATGGAATATAAAGGGAATGGAATGAGGAAAAAATAAACCAAGAAAAAAAGAAGGTAGATAAAAAAAATGATAAACTATATAAAATATAAAATATATGAAGATATATGTGAAAATATGTGTATATACAGTAGATGTGTATGACAGTAAAACAGATTAACGTGATTGTCCTTAAAGTGACCATGTGCAGTGTGGTGTGGTATAAAGTGGCACTGTGCTGTGCAGAGTTAAAGTGACAGTCCAGAGATTAAAGTTTAGTAGTGCAAAAAAGTTGTGCAGAAAAAAAGATGGAGATGGAGAGAGAGGTCCAGTACTAGATCCTGGGTGTTTCCTGGTTTAAACTTCAAATGGTATGCGGGAAGAAGCTCCTCCTCATTCTCTCTGTGCTCCCGGAAGCATTTCCCTGAACGCAACAAAGAAAAGAGTCCACTGTTTGGATGGCTGAGGTCCTTCACAATCTTCCTGGCCCTGGTCCTGCACCTGCTTGCGGTAGATGTCCTGCAGGTCAGGGAGCTCGGTGTGGATGGTACAGTCAGCTGACCGCACCACCCTCTGGAGTGCTTGCCTGTCCTGATGCTACCTGTCAGGGCGCTCTCAATGGTGCAGGTGTAGAAAGTCTTCTACAGGAGACCGCTCTCGCTTCGAGCTGAAGTCCCCTATCAACTCCTTAGTCTTACTGACATTCAGGAGAAGGTTGTTCTCCTGGCACCATCTCTCCAGGTTTGTAACCTCCTGTAGGTAGGCCGTCTCATTGTTGTTGGAGTTTAGGCCCACCACAACAGTGTCGTCAGCAAACTTGATGATAGTGTTGGAGTTGGAAGTGGCATTTGTTGCTCTAAAACTTATATATGCTGTTCAGCATAGATGGAGTCTTTCCAGATGTGCAAGATGCTCGCTCCAAACTTGATTTCTGTAAAGCTGCTTTGAGACAATGTCTGTTGTGAAAAGCGCTATAGAAATGACTTGACTTGACACTACGTCTTCTGGAATAAAGAGGAGAGGGATCTTCTGGCATGTAATCAGCGCTCAGTTTAAAAATTCACATCTCTGATGGTATGGGAGAGCATTAATGCCTGTGGAATGGGCAACTTGCACATCTGGAAAGACTCCATCTATGCTGAACAGCATATATAAGTTTTAAAGTGAGAAAATTTCTTTTTTCAGAGGCAGCCATATTTTATCAGGACAACGTGACCAGCAAACTGCATCTATTATAATAGCTGACTTCATAGTAGAAGAGTCCGTGTGCTGAACTGGCCTGCCTACAGTCTAGACGTTTCACCATCGTCCTCGAGATGTCTGTACGGTACAGTTTGTTGTTCGATATTCTCAGGCTATACGTTAAAATGTAGCTTACATTGAAGTGTGTATGGATTCATATATTTAATTCTTAAACCGTATATATTACTAATGATCTTTGTTCCTTTGCACAAGCTGAATCAAAAGTATGAGAAATGGATTATTTGCCCTATTTTCTTTTATCTTTCAGATCAATCTTGATAACAGATTTTAAGCAGGAGGAGTGAAGGAAGTGGTAAAGGGGTGTATATTGGGGGTGGGGGAAACCTTACACTGAACAAACGTGTATAAAATGAGACAATTAAACCTGTATCAAGGTAAGTAGATATTGGAGAAAGAAGAGACAAGAGTTTTTTTTACACCTCCAGAGAACATGAAGATGAGTCTGAGTCAGTCGTTTCTGCTCCTGGGCTTCGTCCTAATAGTGGCGCTCTCCTCAGATGCTCAGCGTGAGTTTATTATTGTACAATATTTTATATATATATTTATTTGTAGTTATTAGATGTGTGCTTAATAAAACAATTATTATTTATTAATATGCTATATATATATATATTTATTTTTATTTTATTTATTATATTATTATACATTTATTTAAATGTTTATTATTGATCATTTTATATATATTTTTTATAATAATAATAAATATATATTTTTTTGTTTATCTTTTAAAAGATACATTTCCTATAGCAGCACAGAAGTTTAACAAAAATACATTATCATAAAATCTTCCATAAAACGTAATAATAATCATTTGATATGATAAAAAAAAAAAAAAAGTATTCTAGTCGACTAAAGAAAAGCTCTTGTCTCTTGCTCGGCTTTAGCTCTTGGAGCCGTCCCGCAGGCTGAGGGCTGCTGTTTTTCCTTTTTTAAAGGAAAAATTCCATCCAAATTTATCATGCAGGTTAGGAGGACAAGTTCTCACTGTTCCCTGGAAGGCTTCATGTGAGTATCTGGCCATTTTAAGTTGATGTGAAACAGTAAACTGAAATCTATTTATAGATGAATGAGATTGTGTTGGTGTGTGTTTCAGTGTTACTACTCCAAAGTTTCCCAGCCTGTGTGTTCGTGAAGTCTCCATCGATGTCAGAGAGACATCTTAAGCTTGCTACTGAGATGCAACAACAAACACACACACACACACACACACACACACACACACACACACACACACACACACACACACACACACACACACAAAGCCTAATAAACTCCATGCTTTTATTCATTCATAGCGTTGATTAAACATTTGTTTTAAAGCTTTTGGATGTTACTGACACTTATTGTAATGCAAATTCAAATAAAAATGATCAACACACCACTGAGTCAATTCACTGCAGTAATATTCTTGTGATTTGAAAAAATAATCAAACTTTTTTTTTGCTAAATTATTGTAAGCTAAAAGTCTGTTTGATTCATGGGGGGTGGGGGTGTACTAGCTTAGTATTTAAGGCATCTGACTTTGTATCTGAGTTCAGTCCAAGTCACACTGAGCTGCCACTCCTGGGCCCCTGTGCAAGGCCCCTAACCCCATAGCTGCTCATTTGTATGAATGATATATAAATCTAAGTCGCTCTGGTTAAGGGCATCTGCCTACATTTCGATAAATGTAAATAAATGTCTAATCATGAGCAACTAAAAAGTTATGCATGCTAAATACTTGCCTTTTGATACTTGCCTTTTGAGTATCGCGATATGTTAGTCGATCGTTTCTCAAAAACGAATCTCAAGATTCGTGGCAGTTGTTTCGTTTTGAGTCCCGACCGTTAGATAGATAGGAGTCTTCTTATCTCTTACACAGTGACAGGAAGCACTAGCTTAAGTGCACGCCACTCATTTTAGCTTTTATATCCATCTGTTTTCTGCAGGCGCTGCCGTAAAAACGGACAAGGGCACTTCTCATGAAAGCAGTAGCAGCGTTGATTGATTTGCGCCGACGCCAATATGTTTAGTTAATGTTCGGTTTGTTTATTAGCTAGGAAAATTTTATTAAAATGGCTTTTTAATTATCTTTAATAAGCTCAGAAACTACATGTATTGTTTGTGCTTGCACTTATAGTTGTGGCCTAAAGTTAGAGTGTGGACTGGATTGGAGCTTTTAGACGTAAAACAATAGTTAGCACTAAGATCATGCTTCAACTACTAGCCTAATGCTAATGCTACTACTACTAATATAATACAATCATCATCATCATCATCATTATCAATCCCGCTCCATGTTAGGTGTTCTTAATGCCTTTGTGCATATGTTTAAAAAAGTTATAAAAAGATGATCATGTACAATGATACTAACTGTGTTTATGTATTGCAAAACAATATGTAAAAAGGGTACGGCACAATATGTGTAGAGAATGAGGGGTATAAAAAAATACAATATATAATATGTACATTGTCTGTAGAATTGTACGGAAGTTATGTACAGTGTATATACAGTATCACAAACCCTGCTTCGTGATATTTATCTTATCAGCAGATTCATGCCAATACACAGCTTAACTGGTTGGTGGATTGTGGGGACCTGACACAAAAACAGTGTTTTTTGCCGAGAAGGCAAAAACATTAGAGGTAAAAGCAATCATCATATCACAATCAAAATAAAAACGTGTTATTTAACCACACAAACATTTTGTAATGTTCAGATAAAACAAGATGGTTCTTTTGCTATTTTCTTCTAGATGAATCTTTATCAAAGATGTAATTAGCGGAGGAAGTGGTGAGTAAGTGTGGTGGAGCGGACGAGAGATTAAATCTACTTTTAGATAAACTTTTGTATAAAAAGTGCCATAAACTCCGATTCAAGCCAATTAGATGTTATAGAGAAGAGAAGAGTTTCTCGCACTCCTCCTGAGAACATTGAAAATGAGTCGTGTCTTTCTGGTCCTGGGCTTCATCCTGATCATGGCGCTCTACTCAGAGGCTAAACGTGAGTTTCTTACACACAAACAATATTTATATCAAGTATGTGATGTTGGATAGTATAATTAGGTATGCATTGGATAAAGGTTTGTGGACACCTGAGCAAGTTTCATATGCAGTTTTTGAACATTTAGTTTCCTAAATGTTTTCTTAATTTAGTTTCCTCCATTTGTGGAGATTTGTGGTCTTTCAACAACAAGTGTGTAAGTAAAGTCAGGTACTGATGTAGATGAGGTGAGGAGGCCTGGGGTTCAGTCAGTAATCATGCTTCATGGAGCTGGATTTGTGCACAGGGGAATTGTCCTGCTGGAAAAGCTTTGGGTGTCTTAGTTCAAGTGACTTGGAAACTTTTTTTGAACTTCATCCAATAACGTCCTACTTAATTGTCTGCCTCCAACTTTGTGTAATACTTTTGGGCAGAACCAACACTTTTAGCTATATGGTCTTTGTAAATTCCCCAGGTATTTTGAACGTTCATACCATAAATTAGATAGTAAGTTGTTACTGAGTTCGTTATTGACTACACATATCTCCTAATGATGTAAAGGCTATAAATACTATCAAGTAAACAATACAATTAAACTAAAACAAATCAAAATAATTAATATACTGTATACAATATTTAGTTTTAAGTAATAAAAAAATAATAAAAATGTATAATATCGCCAGTGCACATCATGTAGACTCGTTACAGTTGACGACTAGCTTGCGGCCGCTCTCCTCCGTTTTGGATTTTTTGCGACTCAGAGCAAATTTCACTTTGAGCATAGGTTTGTTCGTATCTGCGAAAGTTTGTAAAGAGGGCAGCGTGTGTGTATATACACGTATATATGTGTGTGTTTGTGTGTCTGTGTGTGAGTGTGTAACTCTATTTTACTATTTTAAATATATATATATATATATATATATATAACTACAAAATAAAAATGAATAATATTACTTTTATTTTGCTCTATACTACTATACCTGCTACTGTAAATAATAATAATAATAATAATAATAATAATAATAATAATAATAATAATAATAATAACAACCATTTTAGTATATATTTTGTTAAATGAAAAGAAATGTGATAATTACTATAATTCATTTCAATATAAGATAATAATGTAACAATAAAATAATATAAATAATAATAATAATAATAATAATAATAATAAAAATAATAATAGTAACAATAACAACAATCATAATAATAATAATAATAATAATAATAATAATAATAATAATATGAGGAGTAGTTTTATGAACTGAAAAATTAAATATAATTTTCTGCACAATTACTTGATCTGTATTTCTGTTTGACTTAAACACCTCCCTGTCCCTCACACAGCTGAAAGTATTGAAGCTGAGGGCTGCTGTTTCAAGTTTTTCGAAAGCAAAATTCCTCCTTCAAGCATCAAGGAGGTGAAAAAGACCGGCTCGCACTGTCCACAGCAAGGTTTCATGTGAGTCCCTGACAGTTACACACAAATTTCTGATTTATCATATGATTATATAGAAAAAAGAAACCCTGAAAGATGAGATGTGAGTTGATGAGTGTGTTCTGCTTGTGTGTGTTTCAGTGTCACTACTAACCGGTTCTCTGGCATGTGTGTTCGTCAAGTCAGCGTAAACTGAAAAGCTGCACTTTCAAGCTGCAACTGAGCTGCGACACACACACACACACACACACACACACACACACACACACACACACACACACACACACACACACACACACACACACCTTATTCATATATTCATCACATTCCACTTTTATCAGCAATTGATTATGAATATTATGAATGTAATCATTGCTTAAGGCAAATAAATAAATAAATAAAGGCTTCAAATAAAGTTATGAGTGAACTGCAACATCATTGTGCAATGTTTTCTCTCTCTCTCTCTCTCTCTCTCTCTCTCTCTCTCTCTCTCTCTCTCTTTCTCTCTCTCTCTCTCTCTCTCTCTCTTTTGCTCTCTCTCTCTCTTTTTGGGCAATTACAGTAAAAACAATTCCTCTCTGGTCTCTCGGAGTTCTTGCATGCAGAATAATCATGACAGCACTTTCAATATGAGTGTATAATCAGCCCGGTGATGGCGTGTGGGTATCAGATCAGATCGGAATAAAATGTGGTCAGCTGGTTTCACACGTTTCAGGGGAAGCGCATTTTAGCCTTCGCCCTCGCACGTGGCTGTTGTGTAATGTGGAGAGTGGGATGGCGGTCGAGTGTCTAATTTGAAAACAAATCTGTAGAAAAACAATAATAGTTGCTGTTGTGTGCACTGATATGCAGTACAGGTAAATACACACAGGACTGGAGTTTAAAACACTGGAAGCAGAACAGTATTTTGTAAGAAACGCATTCAGCCCGATTTTATAAAACGTAGAAAAATTTAATATTAGCATCTGAATATTTGATAAACTTCCATCACACGCTTTATTTGACTACAGTAAAACGTATTGGCGTACGATCTTTTATCTATTATCTGAAGGTTCATCTAGGCAACTACGGCAAAAACGTAAAAAAAACAAACGCTCATGATGTTAAAACAGATTTAAACCAGAGTGAAGAGAACGTGAAGTTCTTACGTTCTTCACGAACGACCGTCAGCTCGACACACACCTTTCTTACTGATAATTAGAGAACGTCTGTAAAAGCAGACGCTGGTTTCATGGACGTTTGGCCTATTCAACATGCATTTCGTGTTTATTCGGTAAATGGAGCAGTTACTTATCTTTTAGATAGATCTTGATTATAGATCTTCAGATGTCTTCTTACTGAAGGATGTGGTAAGTACAGGGGTGGGGGGAAAACTCCCTTCATATAAAGGTTTGTATAAAAGAGACAGTAAAAAAGAAATAAAGATGAAATCAATTCAGATCTGAAAAAGAGAAGAAAAAAGAAACACCTGCTGAGAACATGATTAAACGTGCGTTTCTGGTCCTGGGCTTCATCCTGATCGTGACGTTCTACTCTGATGCTGCACGTAAGTTTATTACATGTATATAAAAACATATATGTTACCTATTTAGAAATTTAGACAGAAGTTTGTGGACACTTGACCATAAGATTGCTATGTTTTAAAAAAAAAATCCCATTCCACGTTTAGTTTCTGTCCATTTACTGTTATAATGAGCTTCACTCTCCTGGGAAGATGTTCCACTGGATTTTGTGGAGATTTGTGCTCATTTGGCCACAAGGGTGTTAATAAAGTCACGTATTGAAGGAGGTGAGAAGGTGAGGAGGTCCGTGGTGCAGTCAGCGTTCACATTCATTATATTCAATAAGGTTTGGCACTCTGTAGCAGGAGATCTTCCACTTCAACCCATGTAGAGCAGATCTTCATAGAGCTGGCTTTTAGCACATCGGCACAGTCCTGATGGAACAGGTTCGGGTCTCCTAGTTCAAGTGAAGGGAAAATTTCATGATTTAAAGACGTCATATACAATTGTGTGCCTCCAAAATTGTGCCAAGAACCAGATATGATGGAAAAAGTCAGGTGTCCCAATACTTTAATCCAGAAAGTGTATTATAAATGTACAAACAAGATACATATACAACTGAGGTTAGACATTTCTGAGTGGTGAATGATTCGTAGTTCGCTTAACTAATGGACAGGGTAGCGGGTGCCAATAGTTTAGTCAAACCAGGAGCTCATGTACAGTAACTGTTATACAGTCATAATGACTTACAGAATATTGTTTTGATAAATAGCTTCTCTGTGTATATATTATACAGCAACGATGATCACAAGAGTCCTACATGTACAAAAAAAAGGAACAAAATTCTTCTTTTATCTTTTTTCTTTTCTTTTCTTTACCTCTCTCTCTCTCTCTCTCTCTCTCTCTCTCTCTCTCTCTGTATATATATATATATATATATATATATATATATATATATATATATATATATATATATATATATTATTATAATAGATTATATATGACTATATTAATAATAATAATAATAATAATAATATGTAAATATGTATATAAAATAAAAATAAATGTAACATATTTATGATAAAAAAATTGAGCTTGATATAAAAAAATACTATTTTATTCATTATTATTTTTCTATCTATCTATCTATCTATCTATCTATCTATCTATCTATCTATCTATCTATCTATCTATCTATCTATCTATCATGCTTGTGCTGTATTAAATACATATAATAATAATTATAATAATAATAATAATAATAATAGGGATGATAATTGTATATTATTATTATTGTTATTATTATTATTATTATTATTATTATTATTATTATTATTATTATTTATTTGGTGTGAAAGAGGCAGATGTAGAGAACAGGGGGGTATGTGGAGACGGATGGCGCCCCCTAATCGAAGAAGCTGAAAGAAGAAGAAGAAGATATTATTATTATTATTATTATTATTATTATTATTATTATTATTATTATTATTATTATTATTATTATTTATGGCTAGTAGTAATAATTAGATAAATAAAAACAGACCTGAACTCCCCTGTACAGTACAGTACATTAGTAATGCAGTAATACAGAATTAGTAAGTGTTTCATTACTGTAACAAAAGAACTGAAAAACACTTCAATCATTGTGAGTTTCTATTTGACTGATTCTCCTCTTTTCACTCAGCTGTGGCTGTCGCACCACCTACAGACTGCTGTTTCAGGTTTTTCACCGGAAAAATTCCTCGTCATCAGGTCCTGAGGGTGAAACGGACAGACATGCGCTGTCCACAGCAAGGCTACGTGTGAGTATCTGACATCTGACAGTTACACACCGATTTATTTTTAATCCAGAAAAATTTAATTTATTAAATATATCAATGACATGACAGTAATTATGTGTTCTGATGCATGTGTGTGTGTGTGTGTGTGTGTGTGTGTATGTGTGTATATGTGTGTTTATTTGTGTTTCAGTGTCACTACTCCTAAATTCCCTAACCTGTGTGTTCGTGAAATCATCGTCAAACATAAACCTGCACCTTAATGCTGCAACACACACAGACACAGACACAGACACACACACACACACACACACACACACACACACACACACACACACACACACACACACACACACACACACACACACACACACACAATGCAAAGTTATTGATGCTTAACAAATTTAAAATGCAAATAAAGTTCTAAACTCATGACTTATTGATAAAACATCTTTGAGAACGACACTAGTGACCACATTTTGTTTCATCTCTGGGTTTCGCTGAAAAAAAAGAAAAAAAAAAGAACTGAAAAAAAAAGAAAGAAATGTGGTTGGTACACTGTTTCTGACTCAGTAGTGCCAACTAAGCTGAAATGTGGTTTATAACTGTGCACTGCGATCAAAGCAGAATTGCACTCACACACACACACACACACACACACACACACACACACACACACACACACACACACACACACACACACACACACACACACACACACACACACAGTAACATGTTCCTATAGTGACATAAGCATTTACATAGTTGCTTTCATTCAGACTGACATTTTTGTGGCCTTGTTCTGTCCTTGAATTTCTTTTATTTCTATTAGATTTTTATTCTGATTAATCTTTTGAATGAAATGATGTATAGAATATTTATTTTGCATGTAAACACACGTACACTATATGGACAGTTTGTGGACACCCACACATAAAACTGGTATGTATTTTTTTTTAACATCCCGTCCCACACTGAGTCCCAGTTTGCTGGTATAAAAAGCTCCACTCTTCTGCAAAGATGTTCCACTAGATTTTGGAGTGAGCTTGTGGAGATTCATTCATCCTCAAGAGTGTAAGCAAAGTCAGGTACTGATGTAGATGATGTGAGAAGACCTGGGTCAGCTTTCACATTCATCCCAAAAGGTGGTCTTCCAAATGTAACGCTATCACGTTTAAAGACGTGTTTTATATTTGTGTGCACCCAATTACATGGCAGCAAATCGAAAAAAGAAGCACATATGCCTGGAAAAGAACAGGTGTCCCGATACTTTTCTCCATGTAGTGATGATTTTGGTTAAAAAAGCTAAAAATAAAAAGATGAACAGGTCAAAATATCCATTAAAATTTAATCCAAACAAGTTTTTCTGCCTCGAATGCTGAGAATGGACCAGGAAAGTGATCTCAATGAAGAAACAAGAGAGGATTTTCCCCATAACAGTAAAACAACAAGGCAGCGGCAGATCAGTGGGGAACACTCAGGGTTACTGATCCAAAGGTTTGGGGGTTCAACCTGCCATTTTTGGGCCCTTGAGCGAGGCCCTTAATCTTGGTGCTGACCCCAGATTCCTAACATCACTGGAATACGCAAAGAACGAATGTCACTGTGCGGTCATAATAAAAATGAAATGCCTATGTAGCATATCTCACTGGTTCCTGGAAAACCTACATCTATCCATACGGTAATGACCTTCAGAATCACCTGAGTACTCTAATACAAATTCGATCCAGATTCAGTATAAGGCCATTTTAACGCACTCTTTCCGGCTATACACAAAGAGCTCTGAGAAAATGATTAGTACAACATCGACTATCAACCTAGAAATGCGTTTTAAACCTGCTGGTGTTCTCCTGCCTGCTTCTTCTACGTTTTGGTTCATTTCCTTTAATCTGTTAAGGAGGAAGATCTCACATCTGTCCAAACCCTGAGTCAGCAAATTAGCCATGGAGCACAAGTGTGTGTGTGTGTGTGTGTGTGTGTGTGTGTGTGTGTGTGTGTGTGTGTGTGTGTGTGTGTGTGTGTGTTTTATACCTAGAAAATTAAGATATAATCTTTTTTGAAGTGTTCATCAGATTATTAGGAAGGAGTTAATTCTCTTTTACGACTAGATCAAAACAACATTAAAAAAGAAAAGATCAAACAACATGCTTTGTGTAATACAGAAATCAAGATTTAATGAAGATGGTAAAAGGGGGGGGGGGGAGGGGTAGGGGTTATTACAGTTATATATGATATGAACATATATTTATTTCCCCTCTAATCCTGGAGAATGTGTATTGTATATAATAGTTTGGTTTGTAGATATGATACACTTCAACTTCATTCCATTTATTGATTTTATTCTGAAAAGAAAATTTAATTTTTTTTATTCAAGAAATGCGTTTGATTGTGAATTGTATAGTGGTACAAAAGGAAGGACATTATTTGTATTTGACATCACAAACAAAGCTTACAGCGTGGATCATATAACAACCAGAAAACACACACTTGGAAGGGAATCATGCACCAAGACGACGAATTTGTGACAAAATCAACCCCTCTTCCTCCTCCTCTTAATGGTGTTGCTCCTGAAGTGCTCCAAAAGTGTCAAAATCAACAGAGGTGTAAACCTGAAACTCATACTTGAGTAAATGTATAGATACCTTACTCCAAAACTTACTCCTTTACAAGTTAAAAGTCACCAATTCCAATACGATTTGAGTTTTTGACTCGTACTGAACGTAGCACTAGTCCTCAACACCAAGGCACGTGTTAGTGAAAAGCCAGAAACTGTTCATTTGTGAGGTTTTGCTTCATATAATACAAATCAAATGTCCAACTCAACACTGCATTAACCATCAACACAAAAGCAATGTTTCAAATCTTAAATTAAACAATAAAATGACAGTATCACATCACACATAGTAAAAGAACCGTTAATATTCGATGGACAAATGAAAGCAAATAATTTCAGATGAAGTAAAACCAAATATTCACAGATGACTGTGATGTGATGCAGTTCTCAATCTCGAGAGGTGATATTTATATTTAACTTCAACAGAAGCTGGTTTCCAAAGTATTTCAATTTATTCAAGCTCTTTTTGGACTAAAAAATGAGGCCAGCGGTGCAAAAAAGTGACATCAAATGACATCTTCTTAAATACTTTACACCACTGCACATCATGGGGTCCTGGATCACTGAGTAGAATGATGGGTCCCCAAATCAGGTGCTGCACAAAAGAATTGTAGATGAGATGTGGTGGAGTAGAAAACCACCATCCTTTTTTTGTAGAAGAACTGAGGAGTGGAATGACGATCTCTGTAGCAACCTCTAAAGCTTGGATCAACCTCTTTATTAGAGTCAAGCGGCAAAGTGAGGGGAAGAACTATATGAAGTCAGGAGGTGGAGAGAAGATGATGATGGTTTTGCTGGACTAAGGGGGTGAAACTTACAGAATCTGAGGGATCTCTGGCCTGGGCTAAATGCATGTTGGTTTCAATTAAAATTAGCTCAATTATTTATTACAAATCATATTAAAAAAGATTTTAAAAAATGTGGGCGTGGTTAAATAATTTTGCAAGCAATGCAAAATAAGTGGAGTATAATATGTAATAATGATATGCAAGACTGTTTTAGATGAAAGCATATTGATTTTGTGTGTGTGTGTGTGTGTGTGTGTTGCTATGATGCACACTAATCACATAACTTTGAACAACCACAACACTGAATAAACATTAATGAATGCAGGAACGTCACCTGATCAAAAGCCGATGAAAAATCGTAAATATTTATTCATAAACATGATCAAATGCAGTCTGTATTATCTCGCCGAAAATATACGCGATCGATCAGTTATTATCTAATAGATAAGTTGTAGAACTTGAGCAGAGGAAGTTGAGGAGGTGTGTTTAGATGCACAGGGGGTGGAGGGAAACACACTTGTTTTGATTAAAATGAACCATTTCTATCCTACACAAACCTAATCAGATTGTACAGAGAGAGAAAAGAAAAGATAGAAGATCTTCACACATCCGCTTAATACACGAAGATGAGACGTGTGTTTCTGCTCCTGGGATTCGTCCTGATCATGATGTTTGACTTAGAAGCTATGCGTGAGTTTGCTATTAATGTATTTTAAGAAAATTAGCTTTATTCGTAATAAATGCAAAAATTAGACATAAAATTGATGTATATTTAAATATATCCATTCCATATTCATTTAAGATCTTATCATCCATTTAGATCAATTAGAAGGTTTCAATTGATTGAACCAAATACTTGAGACAAAGTATTTTTCTTTTTTATCAACGAAAAGCGCCAACGCCAGTCCAATTATCGTCTTATTTTGATTTGTGGATAAGTCAACGTTCTCAGCACAGCCATGCACTACATTGCATCGAGTAAGGGGTGCCAATACTTTATATAAAAAAAAAAAGAACAGAACATCCAATGTACAGTATTTTTACTCTACTAAAATACAGCAAGTGTAAACGTGAAAGAGTAAATTTCACGTGTAAAGTTTAGTAGTAGTGGTAGAATAGAATAGCCTTTATTTGTCACATATACATTACAGCAGAGTGAAATTTGTTCTTGCTCAGAAGCTGGGGTCAGAGATGATACGGCAAACCTGGAGCACAGAGGGTTAAGGGCCTTGCTCAAGAGTGGAAGCTTGGCGATACCAGGGCTTGAACTGCCAACCTTCTCCCCCTTAGTGGTAGTAGTAGTTGTAGTGGTAGTTGTAGTAGTGGTAGTAGTGGTAGTGGTAGTAGAGGTAGTTGTAATAGTAGTGGTAGTAGTGGTAGTGGTAGTAGTGGTGGTAGTGGTAGTAGTGGTATTGTTGGTGGTGGTAGTAGTGGTAGTGGTGGTATAAGAAGCGTTAGATGATTCCTCATGCTAGGGGAGCTGGGAGCTCAGTAGTTAAGGCGGTGATGTTTTGGCTCTGAAGGTTGTGAGTTCAAATTAAAGCCCCACCAAGTTGTTGCTGCTGGGCCCCTGAGCAAGGCCCTTAACCCTATAGCTGTTTAGATATTTGAATTAGGTAAATGTACACTTCTCTGCAAAATGGTGTCTGCAACATGCCATAAATGTAAATGTTCTATCTTACACTTAAATACCCCGTCTTTATTTCACTCAGCGTTGGCTGTTATGCACGTCGGGCAATCTGAGAGCTGCTGTTTCTACTTTTTCCCTGGAAAAATTCCTTCCAACAAAATCTTGAAGGTTACAAAGACGGGCTCACACTGTACACAGCAAGGCTTTATGTGAGTATCTGACACTTATTACACACTGGATTACACAGAGATGTAATTTATAAAGATCGAAATAAAATCCATTTATAAATCCAGTGAGAGTGGAATGAGTGTGTATCGATGTGTGTTTGTGTGTTTCAGTGTTACTACTCCTAAATACTCCGGCCTGTGTGTTCCTGAAGTCACAGCCAATAAAAATGCTAAATCTTAAACACAAATTTCTCCACCAAAATTATCGATGCTGCTGTTGTTCAAGGAAGTGCAGATTCGAATAAAGTTTATTAATGCACCACTGATCGACTCGTGTGAATCTGTCTCATGAGAAATTGTTAACAAATAGAGCTATGGAATAGAGCATGCTTTCTGCTTGGGAGGGTCAAACTCCATCTCCTGCATGTCAATCACAGCAGTCATGATTATGCATTAGAGGGCAGATGGCACTTTAAGTGTATTACGCTGTTGTGTGTATTAGCATAAGGAGATGTTCGAAACAGAAAATGCAGTTATCCAGTGTGATGTTTCATGTGATAGGGGAGAGCTGAGGAAAAAGAAAGATGGAGTATATTTAGGTATAGAGGTACTAATTGTTATATTCTACATAACATACACAATTTATTGGTGGTCTTTTTTAGTTGAATAAGTTTAATTCAAATCTCAGTTGTTAAGACATAATTAATATGTATGTTGGTGGAAATTCCCTTTAGATTAAACTTTAGATTAAATATTATTCCACATGCTCAATCAATGAGACTCGTATTTGCTGATCCTCCATGTGCACTGCATAATCACTGGCTGAAGCTTTCAGAAATGCTGAATGGATGATTCACCTTAGGCATCAGTGGAGTTTTGACTTTCATTTTTTTGGTGTGATGCGCACTGGAAGTTTTAGGACATTATGCACGACGATTCCGTCACCGAATGTCTGCTGACATCTCGAGCTCTTTCAAAATAAACACCATGCTCGCAAGTTCAGTCTGGTGCACCAGGAATGCACACCAAGTGCTGGTAACTCCAAAGGACCCATTTAAAAGTTATTGTTGAATCTATACACTTGTAAGCGATGACTCATAGGAAACCACAGAGAGCATGCAAACTTGTGCGCTCAAAAAGGTGGTTTTGTCATCGTGCATCGATGCATCAGTGCCTTCACGTGTGTTTTCAGCAGGAAATCTGCAGAGGCCTTTTAGTCGTCAACGGATTGCATTCACGCTCCGTCGTCATTCACTCATACACACGCAACTCTGAGAACATGACGAGTCGTATGAATCTGATCCTGGGCTTCACCCTGATCTCGGCGCTCTACTCCAATGCCCAACGTGAGTTTATTACACACTTACTATACAATACATATTCATGGTATTTGTAATATATGCAAAAATATTGTTTTCCATTGAAAAATGTGCCCGTGTTCCTCATTCAGCACAGCCATGTGTTCAAATGAAAGGTGCTCTGAGTGGTGCCAATACTTTCTAAAGAGAACCAGAACAGCCTATACGCAGCGTCTTCTACATGCAAAACATAATAGTTAAAGGCTTTTAATGGTTTTCATGTGCTTCAAAGACCGAAGGAACCTGATCAGAACTCTAAAAACAGCATTGCTTTAAATAGCTTTAGGACCACCACAGGTTATATAACCTAGAGGTCAATAGAAAAATACAAATGTATCCCACATTGTCACACACACACACACACACACACACACACACACACACACACACACACACACACACACACACACACACACACACACACACACACACACACACACACACACACACACACACACACACACACACTTGTGCTCCATGGCTAATTTGCTGACTCAGGGTTTGGACAGATGTGAGATCTTCCTCCTTAACAGATTAAAGGAAATGAACCAAAACGTAGAAGAAGCAGGCAGGAGAACACCAGCAGGTTTAAAACGCATTTCTAGGTTGATAGTCGATGTTGTACTAATCATTTTCTCAGAGCTCTTTGTGTATAGCCGGAAAGAGTGCGTTATAATGGCCTTATACTGAATCTGGATCGAATCACTGTATTAGAGTACTCAGGTGATTCTGAAGGTCATTACCGTATGGATAGATGTAGGTTTTCCAGGAACCAGTGAGATATGCTACATAGGCATTTCATTTTTATTATGACCGCACAGTGACATTCGTTCTTTGCGCACACACACACACACACACACACACACACACACACACACACACACACACACACACACACACACACACACACACACACACACTGTTAAAAGTATAATGAGAGGCTGTTCATTTATGTTTGCATTTGTTTATTGTTGAGAGAATGAGAGATGGATAAGTTACTATCCTCTACATGAAACTCGTCCGTAGATCTTCAGGACTTGTTTGTATTGAGGCTGAGTGGCGGATGTGGTTTAGCACAGGAGGTGTGTGTAGAGCCTCGCAGTTGAGAGAAAATGTGCATTCGAATAAACGTAATAAATGGGCAGTGAAAATATGACATAAGCGAATATAATGTAAGCGAAAGAAGAGAGAAGACCTGCACTTAATGAGGACATGATGATAAGTCGTATGTATCTGATCCTGGGCTTTTGCCTGATCATGGCGCTCTACTCGGACACTCAGCGTGAGTTTATTACACAATCCTCTGGATATCTTTACTACAACAAGTGTATAAGTATAGAATATTGTTTATTATTACACATTCAGTCCACCTTTTTTTTTTATATTTACAAATGTAACATTTATAAGGTCTTTTACGACCCATTTAGTTCAATCTGAACCTTTTGTTTAATGATAAGGGCCAAATTTGAATTAGGATTTCAGCAGAAAATTTACAAATGAGCTGATTTTCATGTAAAGTGAATGATATAGTTGTTATACTCTATTAGTAGCTGTTGTATAGAGTGAAATTCTATTTAGGATATAATCTTAAGACCTAATCTACAAACCATATTCCATATACAGGAAACAATAACACGTCTGAGTGCATTACGTACAATCTATAAAAAAAAAACGTGTGATTTTAGTCATTCTTCAGTTTCCTGAATTTTGCATTGAAATAAATTTTCTGCTACGAAGTCGTATGTTGTTCATTTCTACAACGTGAATATACTGTAATCTATTTCTGTTTTTAAAATTTTATAATTCCAATTTCTAAATTTTTTTTTTATACTGGTTTAATTTTATTCTCCACGATTTCTTGAACAGCCGATAAAAAAAAAAATCATAGCATGTGTACGGTTATGTACGTGTATGTTTTTTTACATTTATGTGTTAATTCCAGAGTAATCTGTAAGAGCTTGTCGGTTTCTCTCACTCAGCGTTCAGCCTCTACGCAGTCCCGTGCTGTTTCAGGTTCTTTAAAGGCAAAATTCCTCCCGAGAGAATCCTGAAGGTGGAAAAGACAAACTCACACTGTACGATGCACGGCTTCATGTGAGTATCTGCAATAAGAATAATTGATTGTAGTAATAAATAACTTGCGAATTTTTGTTATAATACACTGAAGTGCTCATGTGTGTGTGTGTTTGTGTGTGTGTGTGTGTTACAGTGTCACAACAGATAGCAATCCTGGCCTCTGTGTTCTCAAAAACCCCCTGGGATAATATATATATATATATATATATATATATATATATATATATATATATATATATATATATATATATATATATATATATATAATGCATTCATATTTATAACTTCTTTGTTTACTCCATTTTTTTATAATTTGAAGCTTTTTTCAATGTTCAATATTGTTCACCACATTTGTGATTATAATTGTGCTGTTACAGTAAATGTTTCTTTTGATTGTAACATAATATCATTTTTTTCATTTATTTATAAACTCCCATATCAAAATATATTTTCTTTTATTAAATTATCCCAAAGTCTTAGAAACATTCCTTTATGATTTCTTTGCCTGTAGAAACCTGTAGAAATATATTATTAAATATATTATATTCAAGTCAAATCTGAACTCTTTGCTATTTTTTCCTTTAAAATAACTGTATTTGTTATCAGACAGGAATAAAACTTAAGGACTTTGAAATCTGGACATGTAACATTTATGGTTTTGTTGATGAATCCCATTCGATGAGATTTTAAACACAATATGGTAATTGTTTCTTGACATACAGACATATTTTTATTATATGGAATATAATCTATATATTAGATAAAAAAAATTATTTGTTAGAAAAAAAATTTATCAAAATGCTTTGCTCCATACATCGTTTTTCTCGAGGACACATGGGAAAAAAATGTTTGAGTCAGAAATTATGACAATAAAACTGACACGTGGGCGATTTAAAAGCAGCTCCTGAGAGAACATGGTGTAATGGATGGAGTAATGTGCATGAGACACTGTTGTGTGAATGCAATACAACATGGGGCCATTTATCTGGTATAATGAGTATGTGTGCAGCAACATCTCCAGGTCACTTGATGGGTCCTGAGCAGCACCGCTGTTGGGGATCTGAAACTTCATCATGGCAAGAAAATTGTGTCACATTGAACAATTCACTAACATGTTGCCAGAGGGCATCGTCCTAGATATTAAGAGTTTCTTCTGTTAATCCTCTTGTGAGAATCCCTCCATCATTTACCACTGAACCATGCTCTCTCCATCCTCTATCACTGCATTACACTCCCTCCATCCTCTACCACTGCATTATATGCCCTTCATCTTCTACTACTGCATTACACTCCCTCCATCCTCTACTACTGCATTACACTCTCTCCATCCTTTACCACTGCATCATATGCCCTTCATATTCTACTACTGCATTACACGCCCTTCATCTACTACTACTGGATTACACTCCCTCCATCCTCTACCACTGCATTACACGCCCTTCATCATCTACTACTGCATTACACTCCTTCCATCCTCTACCACTGCATTACACGCCCTTCATCATCTACTACTGCATTACACTCCCTCCATCCTCTACTACTGCATTACACTCTCTCCATCCTTTACCACTGCATCATATGCCCTTCATATTCTACTACTGCATTACACGCCCTTCATCTACTACTACTGGATTACACTCCCTCCATCCTCTACTACTGCATTACACTCCCTCTAACCTCTACCACTACATTACACTCCCTCCATCCTCTACTACTGCATTACACTCCCTCTAACCTCTACCACTACATTACACTCCCTCCATCCTCTACTACTGCATTACACTCCCTCTAACCTCTACCACTACATTACACGCCCTTCATCATCTACTACTGCATTACACTCCTTCCATCCTCTACCACTGCATTACACGCCTTTCATCTTCTACCACTGCATTACACTCTCTCCATCCTCTACCACTGCATTACACGCCCTTCATCTTCTACCACTGCATTACACTCTCTCCATCCTCTACCACTGCATTACACTCCCTCCATTCTCTACCACTGCATTACACTTCCACCATCCTCTACCACTGCATTACATGCCCTTCATCTTCTACCACTGCATTACACTCTCTCCATCCTCTACCACTGCATTACTCTCCCTTCATCCTTTACCACTGCATTACACTCCCTCTATCTTCTACCAGTGCATTACAGTTCCTCCATCCTCTACCACTGCATTACACTCCCTCCGACCTCTACTACTGCATTACACTCCCTCCATCCTCTACCACTGCATTACACTCCCTCCATCTTCTACTACTGCATTACACTCCCTCCATCCTTTACCACTGCATTATACGCCCTTCATCTTCTACTACTGCATTACACGCCCTTATCTTCTACCACTGCATTACACTCCCTCCATCCTCTACCAATGCATTACACTTCCTCCATCTTCTACTACTGCATTACACTCCCTCCATCCTTTACCACTGCATTATACGCCCTTCATCTTCTACTACTGCATTACACGCCCTTCATCTTCTACTACTGCATTACACTCCCTCTTACCTCTACCACTGCATTACACTCCCTCCATCCTCTACCACTGCATTACACGCCCTTCATCTTCTACCACTGCATTACACTCTCTCCATCCTCTACCACTGCATTACACTCCCTCCATTCTCTACCACTGCATTACACTTCCACCATCCTCTACCACTGCATTACATGCCCTTCATCTTCTACCACTGCATTACACTCTCTCCATCCTCTACCACTGCATTACACTCCCTTCATCCTTTACCACTGCATTACACTCCCTCTATCTTCTACCAGTGCATTACAGTTCCTCCATCCTCTACCACTGCATTACACTCCCTCCGACCTCTACTACTGCATTACACTCCCTCCATCCTCTACCACTGCATTACACTCCCTCCATCTTCTACCACTGCATTACACTCTCTCCATCCTCTACCACTGCATTACTCTCCCTTCATCCTTTACCACTGCATTACACTCCCTCTATCTTCTACCAGTGCATTACACTTCCTCCATCCTCTACCACTGCATTACACTCCCTCCGACCTCTACTACTGCATTACACTCCCTCCATCCTCTACCAATGCATTACACTCCCTCCATTTTCTACTACTGCATTACACTCCCTCCATCCTTTACCACTGCATTATACGCCCTTCATCTTCTACTACTGCATTACACGCCCTTCATCTTCTACTACTGCATTACACTCCCTCTTACCTCTACCACTGCATTACACTCCCTCCATCCTCTACCACTGCATTACACGCCCTTCATCTTCTACCACTGCATTACACTCCCTCCATCCTCTACTACTGCATTACACTCCTTCCATCCTCTACCAATGCATTACATGCCCTTCATTTTCTATCACTGCATTACACTCTCTCCATCCTTTACTACTGCATTACACTCTCTCCAGCCTCTACCACTGCATTACACTCCCTCCATCCTCTACCACTGCATTACACTCCCTCCATCCTCTACCACTGCATTACACGCCCTTCATCTTCTACCACTGCATTACACTCTCTCCAACCTCTACAACTGCATTACACTCCCTCTATCCTCTACCATTGCATTACACTCCCTCCATCCTCTACCACTGCATTACACTCCCTTCATCCTCTACCACTGCATTACACTCCCTCCATCCTCTACCACTGCATTACACTCCCTCCATCCTCTACTACTGCATTACATGCCCTTCATTTTCTATCACTGCATTACACTCTCTTCATCCTCTACTACTGCATTACACTCTCTCCAGCCTCTACCACTGCATTACACTCCCTCCATCCTCTACCATTGCATTACACTCTCTCCATCCTCTACCACTGCAATACACGCCCTTCATCTTTTACCACTGCATTACACTCTCTCCATCCTCTACTACTGCATTACACTCCCTCTATCCTCTACCATTGCATTACACTCCCTCCATCTTATACCACTTCATTACACTCCCTCTGACCTCTACTACTGCATTACACTCCCTCCATCTTCTACCACTGCATTACATGCCCTTCATCTTCTACCACTGCATTACACTCTCTCCATCCTCTACCACTGCATTACTCTCCCTCCATCCTCTACCACTGTATTACACTCCCTCCATCCTCTACCACTGCATTACACTCCCTCCATCCTCTACCACTGCATTACACGCCCTTCATCTTCTACCACTGCATTACACTCTCTCCAACCTCTACAACTGCATTACACTCCCTCTATCCTCTACCATTGCATTACACTCCCTCCATCCTCTACCACTGCATTACACTCCCTTCATCCTCTACCACTGCATTACACTCCCTCCATCCTCTACCACTGCATTACACTCCCTCCATCCTCTACTACTGCATTACATGCCCTTCATTTTCTATCACTGCATTACACTCTCTCCATCCTCTACTACTGCATTACACTCTCTCCAGCCTCTACCACTGCATTACACTCCCTCCATCCTCTACCATTGCATTACACTCTCTCCATCCTCTACCACTGCAATACACGCCCTTCATCTTTTACCACTGCATTACACTCTCTCCATCCTCTTCTACTGCATTACACTCCCTCTATCCTCTACCATTGCATTACACTCCCTCCATCTTATACCACTTCATTACACTCCCTCTGACCTCTACTACTGCATTACACTCCCTCCATCTTCTACCACTGCATTACATGCCCTTCATCTTCTACCACTGCATTACACTCTCTCCATCCTCTACCACTGCATTACTCTCCCTCCATCCTCTACCACTGTATTACACTCCCTCCATCCTCTACCACTGCATTACACTCCCTTCATCCTTTACCACTGCATTACACTCCCTCCATCCACCACCACTGCATTACACTTCCTCCATCCTCTACCACTGCATTACTCTCCCTCCATCCTCTACCACTGCATTACACTCCCTCCATCCTCTACCACTGCATTACTCTCCCTCCATCCTCTACCACTGCATTACACTCCCTCCATCCTCTACCACTGCATTACACTTCCTCCATCCTCTACCACTGCATTACTCTACCTCCATCCTCTACCACTGAACCATGCTATTTCTATACTCTACCACTGCATTACACTCCCTCCATCATTTACCACTGCATTACATTCCCTCTAACCTCTACCCCTGCATTACACTCCCTCTAACCTCTACCACTGCATTACACTCCCTCCATCCTCTACCACTGCATTACACTTCCTCCATTATTTACCATTGTAAAACCACTTGTGAAACTGGTTTCTCATGGAATAACTAGACATACATTTGCTGTTCGGCCGACTGTTCATTTAATCAGTGAATTTCTTCTTTCTTGTTTCTGTAATGAAAATATAAGATGCAATGCAATTAGCACGTGCTTCAAGTTCAAGGACAAAAAAATTATTAAACTTCGTGAAAATATAGATAATCAAATATACATGTAAAACAATATCACAGATATGATTTAGATGAAACATTTTCTTTCCAGTTACTATTAGATCTCTTTTAGATAAATGTAGATAAGTTTTAGTAGCTAGTAAAACCTCAGAGGAGGAAGTGGTGAGATAAGAAACAGCTTTACACACTTTCAGCATTCGGACAGTTTGCTCCAAACATTCAGCTAAAATACTTTGCTGTGCCTCTTGTAAAACTCCTCAAAGATTTTCTTTACTAGATAGAGATTTCTTTTTTGCTTGTGATGCAGTTCATCTCAGAGCAGTTCAGTAGGATTTAGGTGCGGTGATTGGGCAGGTCGTTACATGATAGACATCACTCCAGACGTCTGTCTGCTCTCTAAATAACACATACAGAACTCAGACATTTGCTTGGACTCGTCTTGTTGTATGGTGAAGTCGGTTCCAATGAGCCGCAGTCCAGACAGAACTGCATGGGGCTAAAGTATAGAATGGGGAGCCATGATGGTTCAGGATTAATTTTACTTTCTGGAATCTTCTCTGCTCCAAAACAACCCCATACCATTAAACTTCCACCTCCATGTGTAAGTGTGGGGGTGAGTGAGTTTGATCACATCTTATCTCCCGTTCTCTGTCTTACACAAGTTCACAGTTTTTCCCACCTAGTGTTTTTCACACATTTTCTTATCTCACAACTTCCTCTACTGAGGTTATATGAAGGCGAATGTAAGAAAGAGGATGCTGATCTTTTCACTTTTAGTGCAAATATATGCAATACACAGAAACCAGGCAGGTGCATGTTCAGTATGTTGGGAGACAAAGTAGGTAGAAAAACAGAGATCTAAAAAAAGGGTTAATTTAAGCACTGCTGGATGCTGTGGTGCATTAGATGTGGCTTAAAAACTGCTCATGACTCAGCTGACATCAAATGGAAGTTCATTCCAGCACTTTGACTTGTCTTGAGAGCAGAGAAGAGTTTTGAGGTCTGCATGCTTGTAGCTTGGTGGTTAAGGCACTAGAAATTAAATTCTAGGTCATGGGTTCAAATCCTAAAGGGATTTGAGGGTTAAAGGAATTGGTTAGCTGATGGAGCGAGCATTGTAAAGTGGTAGAGGATGAGAGGATTGGTGGAAGACGACGGAGGGATCGGTTGTAGATGATGGAGAGATGGTGGTGCAGTGGTAGAAAATATATGAAGCAGTAGTGCAGTGGTAGAATACAGAGAGATCAGTGGTAGAGGATGGAGGGATCAGTGGTAGAGGATGGAGGGATCAGTGGTAGAGGATAGAGGGGTCAGTGGTAGAGGATGGAGGGATCAGTGGTAGAGGATGGAGGGGTCAGTGGTAGAGGATGGAGAGATCAGTGGTAGAGAATGGAGGGATCAGTGATAGAGGATGGAGAGATCAGTGGTAGAGGATGAAGGGATCAGTGGTAGAAAATATATGAAGCAGTAGTGGAGGGATCAGTGCTAGAGGATGGAGAGATCAGTGCTAGAGGATGGAGGGATCAGTGGTAGAAAATATATGAAGCAGTAGTGGAGGGATCAGTGCTAGAGGATGGAGAGATCAGTGGTAGAGGATGGAGGGATCAGTGGTAGAGGATGGGGAGATCAGTGGTAGAGGATGGAGGGATCAGTGGTAGAGGATGTAGGATCCGTGGTAAAAGATGGAGGGATCAGTGGTAGAGGATGGAGGGATCAGTGTTAGAGGATGGAGGGATCAGTAGTAGAGGATGTAGGATCCGTAGTAGAAGATGGAGGGATCAGTGGTAGAGGATGGAGGGGTCAGTGGTAGAGGATGGAGGGATCAGTGGTAGAAAATATATGAAGCAGTAGTGGAGGGATCAGTGCTAGAGGATGGAGAGATCAGTGGTAGAGGATGGAGGGATCAGTGGTAGAGGATGGGGAGATCAGTGGTAGAGGATGGAGGGATCAGTGGTAGAGGATGTAGGATCCGTGGTAAAAGATGGAGGGATCAGTGGTAGAGGATGGAGGGATCAGTGTTAGAGGATGGAGGGATCAGTAGTAGAGGATGTAGGATCCGTAGTAGAAGATGGAGGGATCAGTGGTAGAGGATGGAGGGGTCAGTGGTAGAGGATGGAGGGATCATTATATTAAATTTCATTAAATTACAAATACATAAAACAAACCAAATGTTTAAAATTTTTAAAGAAGAGAAGAAATAACCTTTATGCACATTTATTAGACTAAAACACCTCGTCTGTCTCTTATTCAGCTGTAGCTCTGGAATCTAGCACTTATTAATATCAGTTATCATCTAAAAGATAAGCTGTAGAGTTTGAGCGAGGAAGTTAAGGAGGTGGGTGTAGATGTTCGGGGGGGGGGGGGATACATGAATGTAGTATGAAAAGATAAATTCTAACCTACACAGAGCAAATCAGACTGCACACAGAGACAAGAGAAGTAAGAAGATCTTTACACTTTAGCCGAGTACATGAGGTGTGTGTTTCTGTCTCCTGGGACTTTTCTATGTCCTGATCATGACGTTTTACTCAGACGCTATACGTGAGTTTGTTACCTTTTATTATTTATTTTATTATTTTTAGATTTTTACTATTGTTGTAGTAATACTGTTATATAATATATAGGACACAAGCACACACTTTATCACGCATATCCTTTATATATATCAATATATAACACATTCATTAGAATTCTTAAAATCCCAATTTAAGTCAATTATTAGATTTAAAAGGATTTAACACTCGAGCCACAGAAGCGAAAGTATTGGCACTTTGTTTCCTGTTTATTAATGAAAAGTGTAGTAGTAGTAGTAGTTTTTTCCCCCTCCTGCTATCTGAGGAAGTTTTTCCTTGTCACACTCGCCACTTACTTATTATCGACAAACTTACAATTAGAAGGACATTTGAGACAATGTCCATCTATAAAAGTGCTATACAAATAAAAATGAACTGAATTGAATTGAACACTTCGTCTTTATTTCACTCAGCGTTTGCTATTCAACACGTGCATTTTGAGAGCTGCTGTTTCCCAATTTTTCACTGGAAAAATTCCTCCCCAAAGAATCTTGAAGTTTAAAAGGACGGGTTTACACTGTCGAGAGCGAGGCTTCATGTGAGTATCTGACACTTACACACAGATTATTGATAAACACTGGTTTATACTGTAATGTAATATATCAAGATTGAAATAAAATTCAATGGGAGTGAAATGAGTGTGTATCGATGTGTGTTTGTGTGTTTCAGTGTTACTACTCCTAAATACTCCAGCCTGTGTATTCGTGAAGTCTCATAAAAATGCTAAATCCTAATGCTGCAACACACACATCTTCATCATCCACCACTGCACCATGCTCATCTTGAGTCATCAGTCATGACTCAAGACAACACTCATTTTTTAACAACATCGAAAAAACGTTGAGATCCTTTCTAGATAAATTTAGATAAAATTTCAGTAGCTTGTATGACCTCAGTGGTGGAAGGAAGTGGTAAGATAAGGAGGTATTTGAAAATCTACTAAAACTAATATCGCTATTTACTCTGTACTCACTCTTTTTCATGCACAAGACAACTGATGGTCTAAAGCACATTAAGAAGACAAGAAATGTCACAAATAAACTCTTGATAACGCTCACCTGTGGACTGAAAGCAATTCTAGGTGACTACCACGAGAATCTGAAGAGAGAATGCAATGAGTTTTCCAAGCTGTCATCAAAGTTAAATGTAACCACATTGGACAATCTAAAATATATGAATGAAGAACTGTTGAAGGAGCCACTGATGGAGAAGTTATATATATATTTGACTAAAACACCTTGTCTGTCTTTAGCTTGGCTTTACCAGAAAAGAAAGATCAAGAGCTCAAGTCAAGAAGTCAAGAAGCTTTTATTGTCATTTCAACCATATATAGCTAATGCAGTACACAGTGAAATGAAACAACGTTCCTCCTGAACCCAGGTGCTACATAGAACAACATAAAACAAACAGTACAGAACAGAAGAACACAGGGCCGAGAACTAAGATCCTCGCCACATAAAGTGCATGTGTGCAGCTGGTGCAAACAGTGCAAAAGACAACACAAGACAGTGCAGGACAATACACAATACACAAAATATAAAATTAAAAATGGAAATAGCTCCGCCAGTACAACCTGTCGTAACAGAATAAGGTGCAGTGTAAACAAAAAAGATGTAAACAAAATTTGTGCAATTCAGCAGTAGCAGCAATCAAAAATAGAGTTAACAGTAACCAAAGGATTTGGACAGAATATTGTGCAAAATAACAAGTCCCGGAATCAGCAACAGACGGCATGTAAACATTTTGCGATAGTGAAAAATGTGATTGGTATTGAAAACCTGGGTGAACGAAGTGTATGATGGGTGTTGAGTCCGGTTTGTGCGGATCAGTCACACAGTTGTGTGTGAGTGTGTGTGTGTGAGTGTGTGTGAGAGAGAGTTCAGTTCAGTTCTTTGTTGAGGAGCCTGATGGCTTGCGGGAAAAAACTGTTGCACAGTCTGGATGTGGCGGCCCGAATGCTTCGGAACCGTTTCCCTGATGGTAGGAGTGTGAAAAGTGTGTGTGACGGGTGTGTGTGATCGTCCACAATGCTGTGTGCTTTGCGGATGCAGCGTGTAGTGTAGATGTCCATGATAGAGGGGAGAGAGATTCCGATGATCTTCTCAGCTGTCCTCACTATCCTCTGTAGGGTCTTGCGATCCGAGATGGTGCAGTTCCCAAACCAGCACATAGGAACAGTGGCGCTGCTCAGGGAGATGTTGAAGATGTCAGTGAGGACATCTGCTAGCTGTTGTGCACATTCCCTGAGCACTCTGCCAGGAATGTTGTCTGGTCCAGCAGACTTCCGTGGGTTAACTCTGCATAGAGTTTTCCTCACTTAAGCTGTCACCTGGTCACTGGGAGGAGGGATGGTCTTCCTCGCCACCATGTTGTTCTGCACCTCGAACCGGGCGTAGAAGTCGTTCAGCGCATCTGGGAGGGAGGCGTCACGGTCACAAGCAGGTGATGTGGTCTTGTAATTCGTGATCGCCTGGATGCCCTGCCACATGCGCCGGGTGTCTCCACTGTCCTGGAAGTGGTCGTGAATTCTCTTGGCGTGTGCACGCTTCGCCTCTCTGATGGCACGGGACAGTTTGGCCCTTACTGTTTTCAAGGCCGCCCTGTCCCCTGCTCTGAAGGCAGAGTCTCTTGTTTTTAGCAGTGCACGCACCTTGGCGGTCATCCACGGCTTCTGGTTGGAGCGTGTAGTGATGGTCTTGGAGATAGTCACGTCATCAATGCACTTGCCGATGTAGCTGGTCACTGTTGACGTGTATTCCTCCAAGTTGATGAAAGAGCTACCTCTGCTGCAGAGGATAACTTTATTAGAGTGATGGAATGCTGCATCAGATGACCTGGTCTTCACAATCAACTGATCTAAATCCAGTTGAGATGGTTTGGGATGATTTGGAGCAGAAAATGAAGGAAAAGCAGCCAACAAGCACTCTGGGAACTTCTCAAGAATGCCAGCGCATGAGAATGTGCATAGATGTGCATCTAAAATGTATACTTTGAAGAATCGATAAAATAAAATATATTCTGGGTTATTTAACATTTTATTTTTAGTACATTATTCTCCGCGTTCTTTCATAGTTTAGATGTCTTTAGTATTAATGTACATTGTTGAGAAGAAAAAACACTGATGGAGTAGGCGTGTCCAAACGGTTGACTAGTACTATATACAGTATATGCATTCTGTACTATAAAGTGTGTAATAATCTCATGAGTAAAATATGACTCTTCATGTTTCCAGAAGGTGTGTGTGTGTGTGTGTGTGTGTGTGTGTGTGTGTGTGTGTGTGTGTGTGTGTAGCTCTGAGTCTCAGTCTGATCTAGTTAGCACCTTTCATAAGCATGTTTGTTCTACACAAATCTCTTCAATTCACCACTTCCTCTATTTAAACACTGCATCCGCTGGAGAGCAACACATTGTGGTGGAGTCAAGATTTACAGCATGTAGAAGATCAAGAGAAGAAACTGATCATGATTTACACATTAAACACTGATACACAGCGTTGAGTGTGACAGTGAGAGAGACAGTGACAGAGACAGAGACAGTGACAGTGACAGTGTGTGTAGCCTCAGATTTAAAATAATTAAATAATGTGTAGGTGTGTACAGATGTTCCCTCGTCATTAGGAACACAGAGAACCTTCATGTTAATAAATATAGCTAATAGAATACACACACACACACACACACACACACACACACACACACACACACACACACACACACACACACACACACACACACACACACACACATAAACATATAATCTTTATAGCAAGTAGGAGGGGTTTGTATCTATCGTCTAGACTAGTCACTGTGACTAGTTCTTGAAGTTAAAAGAGACGAGAGAAGATCTGCACACACACATTTTGCGAACATGAAGATAAGTTTTGTGTTTCTGCTCCTGGGCTTCGTCCTGATCATGGCGCACGACTCAGATGACAAAGGTGACTTTATTACAAACTTTTATATTTAATATCTAAATTTTCTATCTACAATAAGCTTATATGTGCATGTATACTGTATATACTGTATATTATTAATTAAATAATAATTTAATTGTTTTTTCATTATTAATTCTATTAATAGTAATAAATCTAATCTAAAAAAATCTAATTCTATTAATAATCTATTATTACTATTACAATTACTTCTACTCTGTATATCTGTTAATAAAATAAAGATATAAAATGCATAAGATTATTACAAAAATAATATATTTATTCAATTGATTGCTAATAATAATGAAGTAATTATTTATATTATGGTTAAATATGTTTTATTAGTAATAATTTTATTAATTATACAAATAAAAATACTAATAATAATTGTATTGTTATGAAATAATTTTTATTAAAATTAATTTGATTAGGTATTATTATTTATTTATTGTTTTCATTGTTGTTGCTGTTCGTAGAATCGCTGTTTGTGTTTCCAGATGTTTTAAGACTGAAATCCTTTATATAAACTATAAAATATCTGATGTGTAGGTTTTAATTCTGACCCTCTCTCTCGTTCTCAGTGCCTGATCCTCTTCCTGTTCCATGCTGTTTCAAATTCTTTTCGGGTAAAATTCCTCCTCGTAACATCCTGAAGGTGAAAAAGACGGACTCTCAGTGCACACAGCAGGGCTTCATGTAAGAGTTGGAGTTTAGACACGAATCCTAAACACCTGATCACTTTATACATATTATAATAATCTTATGATATGAAGATAATAATATTATTTTATTTCTGCAATCTGATGTAAGCCATTTGTAAAAATGACTGTGTGTGTGTGTGTGTGTGTGTGTGTGTGTGTGTGTGTGTGTGTGTTACAGTGTTACGACTCCTAGGTTCCCCAGCCTGTGTGTTAGTAAAGACCCAAGAAACTAAAAAAATCATAATTGAGCAGCTTCAATAAGAAAGAACTCCGTAACTCACAAATAAAACATACTCAAAAAGTACCCAAGTCACGTCATCAATCAATTCCCATTCTGAAGTTTCGATTTCTTGTTATTGAACATTGCAATAAAGAAAAACAGTTATTCATATGATTGCACACTGGCGTGAGTTCCTCACACACACACACACACACACACACACACACACACACACACACACACACACACACACACACACACACACACACATAATTAGACCTATAGAAACACTCACACAAAACAATTATACAATCAAATAACACCTAAAAAGCTGCAGTGTTGTAAAAATTGTCACTGGAACAGTGAACGCTTTCATGCAGATTCTAAAAATGATGGCAAAAGCATCTCTGATTGTTCTTTTTATTTTATATACACACACACACACACACACACACACACACACACACACACACACACACACACACACACACACACACACACACACACAGTATACACACACCTAAAAGCAGTTTGTTCCATTCATTTTGAGTCTCAGCTCATTTTCTTTTATAATATATAAAACCTCTGTTCTGAAACAATCATATCATTTTTATCATGTGTTGAGGCTTTGAAATATTCATCAGTGTCTGAAACTCACGATTATCAAAAGCATGTGAAGATGAAGAAACAGTATGGCTGCCACATGTGGATCAATTCCAGCAGCGCTGATCTTCACTGCACGACTCATGATTGTTTGTTTGGATTGTGTGGATCGGGTAAAATCTTGAAAAGTATATTCAGGAGACACTTTTGTAGACCTAGTTAGAAGTACATCCATGAATAATTGCTTCCAGAAGCCTTTGTAGCTGAAAGTTGGTCTCTGTGTGCTTATCTATGAGAGGATTTTCAATGACCTGATTACTTGAACAACATGGCTGCCATCTGAGGGCACTAGAGGGCAGTATTCATTTATTTTTTACTTCTGATGTTATTCTGCATATACCACATTTACAATCCTGCATTTACAATTCTGAATTGGATTAGGGGGGCAGGGGGTGTGATCATCCACAAGGGGGCGTAGTTATATGCACACGTCAATAATTTTTTTAACAGGAAATTTGATGAAGGAATGAAGAAGGAGTGTGCTGGTACTGATCTTTAAGCATAAGGGAGATGTGCAGACCTGCAGTAACTACAGGGGAATAAAGTTGATCAGTCACACCATGAAGTTATGGGAAAGAGTAGTGGAAGCCAGGCTGAGAGAAGAGGTGACCATCTGTGAGCAGCAGTACGGTTGATTGTGTATGGTTGAGTATGGTGATTTGTGATAGAAGTGTATTTGTGAGAGTAAAGAGGAGAGCAACACATTGTGGTGGAGTCAAAATTTACAGCAGAAGATCAAGAGAAGAAACTGATCATGATTTACACATTAAACACTGATTCACAGGGTCAAGTACACTCTTTTACACTTACACTACAAAATACACGTTTTTGTTCCGTCATTTGGTTCTGGTTCATGGACTATAAGAGCGAACACACACACACACACACACACACACACACACACACACACACACACACACACACACACACACACACACACACACACACACACACAAGCATACAGACACACACATAAGTGCTTGCATGCACATAAACACATACATGCAGACACACATACCGTGCACACACACACACACACACACACACACACACACACACACACACACACACACACACACACACACACACACACACATCCCGACACACACACACACACACACACACACACACACACACATCCCGACACACACAGACACACAAAAAACAGAGAGAGGGATTAGTTACTATCTCATATATGTACAGTGAGGAAAATAAGTATTTGAACACGCTGCTATTTTGCAAGTTCTCCCACTTAGAAATCATGGAGGGTCTGAAATTGTCATCGTATGTGCATGTCCACTGTGAGAGACATAATCTAAAAAAAAATATCCAGAAATCACAATGTATGATTTTTAAACTATTTATTTGTATGATACAGCTGCAAATAAGTATTTAAACACCTGTCTATCAGCTAGAATTCTGACCCTCAAAGACCTGTTAGTCTGCCTTTAAAATCTCCACCTCCACTACATTTATTATCCTAAATTAGATGCACCTGTTTGAGGTCGTTAGCTGCATTAAGACACCTGTCCACACCATACAATCAGTAAGAATCCAACTACTAACAAGGACAAAACCAAAGAGCTGTCCAAAGACACTAGAGACAAAATTGTACACCTCCACAAGGCTGGAAAGGGCTACGGGGAAATCGCCAAGCAGCTTGGTGAAAAAAGGTCCACTGTTGGAGCAATCATTAGAAAATGGAAGAAGCTAAACATGACTGTCAATCTCCCTCGGACTGTGGCTCCATGCAAGATCTCACCTCGTGGGGTCTCAATGATCCTAAGGAAGGTGAGAAATCAGCCCAGAACTACACGGGAGGAGCTGGTCAATGACCTGAAAAGAGCTGGGACCACCGTTTCCAAGGTTACTGTTGGTAATACACTAAGACGTCATGGTTTGAAATCATGCATGGCACGGAAGGTTCCCCTGCTTAAACCAGCACATGTCCAGGAACATCTTAAGTTTGCCAATGACCATTTGGATGATCCAGAGAAGTCATGAGAGAAGGTCATGTGGTCAGATGAGACCAAAATAGAACTTTTGGGTCATAATTCCACTAAACGTGTTTGGAGGAAGAAGAATGATGAGTACCATCCCAAGAACACCATCCCTACTGTGAAGCATGGGGGTGGTAGCATCATGCTTTGGAGGTGTTTTTCTGCACATGGGACAGGGCGACTGCACTGTATTAAGGAGAGGATGACCGGGGCCATGTATTGCGAGATTTTGGGGAACAACCTCCTTCCCTCAGTTAGAGCATTGAAGATGGGTCGAGGCTGGGTCTTCCAACATGACAATGACCCGAAGCACACAGCCAGGATAACCAAGGAGTGGCTCTGTAAGAAGCATATCAAGGTTCTGGTGTGGCCTAGCCAGTCTCCAGACCTAAACCCAATAGAGAATCTTTGGAGGGAGCTCAAACTCCGTGTTTCTCAGCGACAGGCCAGAAACCTGACTGATCTAGAGAAGATCTGTGTGGAGGAGTGGGCCAAAATCCCTCCTGCAGTGTGTGCAAACCTGGTGAAAAACTACAGGAAACGTTTGACCTCTGTAATTGCAAACAAAGGCTCCTGTACCAAATATTAACATTGACTTTCTCAGGTGTTCAAATACTTATTTGCAGCTGTATCATACAAATAAATAGTTACAAAATCATACATTGTGATTTCTGGATTTTTTTTTTTAGATTATGTCTCTCACAGTGGACATGCACCTACGATGACCATTTCAGACCCCTCCATGATTTCTAAGTGGGAGAACTTGCAAAATAGCAGCGTGTTCAAATACTTATTTTCCTCACTGTATATATCTTTGAAAAAAAAAATTATCAGCAGATCTTTGATGACCACAGTGTGTGTGTGTGTGTGTGTGTGTGTGTGTGTGTGTGTGTGTCTGTGTGTCTGTGTGTGTGTGTGTGTGTGTGTGTGTGTGTGTGTATAAAAAGAGTCAGTACTCTGTAACTAAAGCAAACTTGAAGTGAGAGAGAGACGAGAGAAGATCTTCACACACACATTCTGAGAACATGAAGATGAGTTTTGTGTTTCTGCTCCTGGGCTTCGTCCTGATCATGGCGCACGACTCGGGTGCTACAGGTGACTTTATTACACACTTTTATATTTAATATCGAAATATTTAATCTAAAATAACCTGCAAATGTTAATAAAGTAACATCATAAAAAATAAAAGAAATGTTATATTAGAAACAAATGATAATAATATTATAATTATTATTATAAAAATGTGTCATTAAATTATGTTCACATTCAAGAAGATTTTGATGATGATGATGATGATGATTATTGTTGTTGTTGTTGTTGTTGTTGTTGTTATGAATGCTGTATGTGTTTTAAGACTCTATCTCTCACTCTCAGTGCCTGATCCTCATCCTGTTTCGTGCTGTTTCAAATTCTTCCCTGGTAAAATTCCCCCTCAACTCGTCCTGAGTGTGAAACAGACGGACCGCCAGTGTGCACAGCAGGGCTTCATGTGAGAGTCACACACACACAAAATCACTGGTCTATATGGAGAAATATATATAATATAATATAATATAATATAATATAATATAATATAATATAATATAATATAATATAGTATAATATAATATAATATAATATAATATAATATAATATATATCATATTATATTAATTAAATTTTATTAAATTTTATTTTATTTCATTTTATTTCATTTTATATGATATGATATATGATATTTATTTTATATATTATATGATATTATATGATATTATATGATATTATATTATATTATATTACATTATATTATATTCATTTTATTTTATATGATATTATATGATATTATATTTAATTTAATTTAATTTAATTTAATTTAATTTAATTTAATTTAATTTAATTTAATTTAATTTAATATTATATTATATTATATTATATTATATTATATTTTGTTAAATTATTTTATATTTCTGACACTCAATAAAATGATGTTATGTGTGTGTGTGTGTGTGTGTGTGTGTGTTTCAGTGTTTCGACTCCTAAGTTCTCCAGACTGTGTGTTCGTGAAAATCCCAAGAATCCAAACAGTCTTTAATTTTGCAGCTTAAATCAGAAAGAATTTCAAATAATATTTGTGTGACTTTTTATGCAAATTTGTTCTCAGGTCACATAATCATTTTGTTCTCATGCTGAAGCTTTGATTTATTGAACATTGCCGTAAATAAAAGCAATTATTCAAGTAAATGCTCACGTGATTTCTTGACTTTAAACGATGGCATGCTGTTATTGCAAAAAATAATCATCTACAGAATAAGGAGAGGAAAAGAAGTTCTCCTAAAACAACATCTTATTAAGTTTTATTTTTATCAGGTTGTTGTTACATTGAATGAACATGCAATATACACATTAGTTCCAGTTTTTATTTACCAGAAAATAAAAACACAGTTTCCATCACCAGACTCTTTTCTCTCTCTTTGACTCTCTTGAAGTTGATTAGCGCCGGCACTGGAGACTCCTTCCATCAATAAACATCTAAAAGGAAACTTCACTGTATCAGCAAACACTTTTTTAAAATTTTTTATTATGTAAACCTTTACTTTTTCATTCTAACTTCACCGATACATTAGCATTTTTGGAAACTACACCTTATGACCAAAAGTTTGTGCACCCCCCCCGGACAATAACATGTACTTATGAAATATTTAATTCCCTGTTTAATTCCCTTTTGATGTGATACTGAGCTCCGTTCTTCTGGCAGTGCTTCCCAAAAGTTAAGGAGAGTCAAGAGTCAAGAAGCTTTCATTGTTGTTTTAACCATAAAAAGCTGACGCAGTTTGCCAATTAAAACTTTATTATTTTCTTTTTCTAGCAATTGCGAGTTTTTTTTACTTTATTTCTCTCAATTCATTATTTATTTTGCAATCCACTTTGTAGTAACAAAAAGTTTCACACAATAAAGATGAAATAGGCTACAATCAATAGAATTGCATGGTATTACACTGAGCATCTGATCCCTGGAGAAAACTGTCTAACAATCAACTGTGGAGGAGATGGAACAAGACAGATAAAGCAGAGGAACCTTGTTTATACACCAACAGCTGGTGGATGCACCAGAAATTTTGGATGTTTTTACGAGAAATAAAGTCACAATTGAAAGAAAAAATTCGGAATTAGGCAAAAGAAATATTTTGTGGTGGAAATGGGGCTTAGATAGGATTCAGGCCAAAGGAAATGTTTGGGATCGTTCAAAACTAAAACAAAAATAAAAGAAAAAGCTGTTTACTTTATTTTGGAGTAATCTGAAATTTATTTTCACATTTTTATTTCTTTATTAATTCATTTATTGATTTTTTATTTATATATTTGTATTTTTATGTCATTTGGCAATAAAATGCAATAAGTGGGTTCAGTATTCACCGATATTCTTGTGTGAAATTTCAGCAATAAAAATGTAATTAAAAAACAAAAGAAAACGAATTACTTGTTAATTTTAAGAGACTCGTATGATTTTTTCTTTTATATTCAGTGTTGCTCTTTAATAAATAAAATGTACTTCTTATCTGATTACTCAATTCATTGCTGGAATAAACGGCAGAAAACTCGATTACTAAAAGATTCGATAGCTACAGCTCTAGTGTGTAATGTACCATATAAACATATACAAACAATATTTAAAGATTTCAGTTTGCGAAATATAAATGAAAGACGCGAAATGCGAAGTCCTGCAGAGGTAAATTCAGTAGATGTCCATGTTGTTATTCACATTGTAAAAGGGTCCATGTGTGCATGTGTGTGTGCTGAATATCCAGAGCTAAGCTCCATATATTAGATGTTTGAGTAGGTGTGGGGTTTATTCTGCCCCAACTCTAACTACAACTGAATTCCTTTAGACACCCTGCAGGAGCTCTAATCTTGGACAGATATTGATTTTCCAAATGAAGTATCTGCTGGCATATTGTCTGAATTTTTGTGTGGCAGGTGGACTCCCAGAACCTGGAGACATCAGAAACTTGCTCCTACTCACGGTGACTCACGGTGCCTTGGAGTGTCTTTATAGGATTAGACTTGAGCTTTCCAGCTGTAGACACAGAAGTTTTCCTTTCCTGAGCATTTTTGACCCATACATGTTCTTCCAGGTGCAGGTGTGTGCAGATTGTATACCTTGGACACTGGTTGATGGTGGTGTTGGGGTCTTCTCTTATTCCAGAGATCTCTCATGCCTTTTTACCTTCTGGTCTTTTCAGAGTCTTTAACTTTTATATAACAGTAATAATACTCTGTTGAGATAAACATGCTCCTGAGGTACCAGTAACCTGTGTTCCTGTCCTGTTTTTCTTTTTGGATCTGCCCGGTTCCTCCCTCTCTTCAATTAGAGCTACTCTATGCAGCTGAGGATGGTTCCTGAGCAACTCAGGATAGATTTGGACTGTAATTAACATCCACATCTGCTACAATGACTCAGGACATTTTACATTACATTTATGATATTCAGTAGACGCCCTTATCCAGAGCGACTTACAGTTATCATATTCATACACCTGAGCAGCCATGGGGTTAGGGGTCTTGCTCAGGGCCCCAGGAATGGCAGCTCGGTGGGATTTAAACACATGACTTTCGGATACAAAGTCCAACACCTTAACCACTAAACTCCCAGCACCCCTCAGGACCACAGCATGCATGAACAGTTCCTCATTTAAACATTTATCACTGTCCTGCACACCTCAACAATCATGGGCCTGTATATAATGGACATTTGGTGCCACCCAGTTGAGGACGGGTTCCCTTTTGAGTCTGGTTTCTCACTAGGTTTCATTCTCATGCCATCTCATGGAGTTTTTCCTTCACCACAGTTACCACTGGCTCACACATTAGGAATAAACTTCCAATTATTAAAAAAAAAAACCTTTATCTCTGTGAAGCTGCTTTGAGACAATATCCATTGTTAAATACTACAAAGAAAAAATAATTTGAATTAAAGGTGAGATACAGGAACGAGTGTTCTAATCTTCCTTCCCATGAGGAGTTCAGTAGGGTCATTTCCAGAGATGCTCGGTACCCCAAACTACAAGAAAAGGATCATTAAATATTTCAGAAGATTATTGGTTTCCCTTCACCACTGGCTCAGTTTTCTCCAAACTTGTGATTTGTGTCTTTGTCATTGTTTTCATTGTATTCTATATTTGTCCTATTCTATTAAAAAATTTTTGCACTTTGACCTGCTTCACTTTCGTTCGATCTCGCGAATAATTTCCATGCAACGGCGAATGAGTGTAGCTTTTACCATAAACGGTGGGAATACGATGTTGAAAAGTAACTGCTGCTTTTGCAACTTGTGTAAGTGATGCTAAACTGATCAGCCATGTGGGAGAGGAGATGATTGCGTTTGATAAATTTTAGAAACATTAGAAGCTCTTTACACTTTTGCAGAAGTTCAGATAAACTGAGAGATTTCAGGTGCAAGGCTGGGGAGTTTGGTGATGAGGATGGAGGAGGGTCAGAGATGGTGCTTGAGATAGACTCTGTTCTGACCAGGGACGTTATTAAAAACTCATTTCCACTCCCAGCATTTAAAGCACGTCGGCTGCCCTGTTCTGGTGCACTCAGGATTCCAGATTCCTTTGATCAGTAAAAGCTAATTTGGCAAATTTACTTATTGGTTTTTCATTGATAATCTTGTACTTTAAATGTTTGATGATCAAACAAAGTCCAGTCAATAGTAAATGTTTCCCCCTTCAACCATCAGCACTGGATCATAACATTATAATCACAGATGCACTAATTATGACTTGTTTGTGAAAATCTCTTCATAAAAGCCATTTTTTGGCATTTGACCATGCGTTTTGGGGAAATTTTCACTACATCAGACTCTGAGCTCACGCTCACTCTCACTCTCAGGCAAGTCCACAGCTACATACAGTACACAAGCTTTGATCCCAGAAGCTCCAGTTGCTACGTGATTCATTTACAATACAATTCAATGCAATTACAATTCAATTAAACTACAATTCAATTCAATTCGATTCTATTCGATTTGTAAAGCATTTAAAACAGTAGAAATGACCCCAAAGAATATTTACAAAAGTACATACAAGTACATTACAAACATACATTTCAGCTAATCATAAATTATACATTCATCCCTAATAAGCAAACCAGTGGCAACTGTGGTAAGAAGAAATTCCCTGAGTCTCCCTTTGTGAAACCTTGAGAGGAACCAGACTCATTGCAGCAATGAGCCAATGTAGCAAACCATCGACACTAATCCCAGGCCAAATCCATCCTCATGGTTCCTCAGATGAACCCTCCACAGTAACCTGATGAATCTTTAGGCAACTTATGTGGAGAACAACCCTAACCCTAACCCTAACCCTAGATGCAAAGAACTCTTTCCAAAAGTAAGGCTTAAATCAGGCAGGTCTGGAGAGCAGAAAGGGACAGGATCAGTGGTGCCCCAAGAACATGTGTAGCTCAACAGAAAGAAAGAGAGAGAATCAGGAATATCAATTATTAGGTATGTTTATTGTTAAGGTCCCCTGGTAGTCTAGTGGTTAGGATGCGGCGCTCTCACCGCTGCGGCCCGGGTTCGATCCCCGGTCAGGGAACCGACCCCAGCCACTCTTAGCGCCGGTCCCAAGCCTGGATAAATGGGGAGGGTTGCAATAGGAAGGGGCATCCAGCATAAAAACACGTGCCAAATCAAACATGCGGATGATCCGCTGTGACGACCCCTAACGGGAGAAGCCGAAAGAAAGTTTAAGGTATGTTTATTGTTAACTGATGGTTAAGGACACTGCGGTGTGATCAGAATGAAACTAGAAACTCAAAAGAGAGAGTCAGAACGCTTGAGACTTGAGCGAGCTCTGGGATAACCAGAAGTCTCACAAAGTTCATCACAGCAGATACATTTTAACTTGCAAGTCCTCCAGTAGTAATTATTAAAATAATACATTTTTTGTTTTACTGGTATTATATAGTAAAAACCACAAGTGCTGAACCTCTTTCTCAGTTCTAATTAATAATAATAAATTCACCAGATGTTAATTTTGATCAGATAATTATTACAACAGTATTGCCACATGTTCAGTTTCACACCATTTTCCACTAAATAAGTTTACACTGAGTTCTGCTTTTTCAGTTTCTCATTTACTTTATTTTTCTCTGATGGAAATGTGTATAACTAACACACACACACACACACACACACACACACACACACACACACACACACACACACAACATCTTAATATTACTTTCATGATGATTTGCTATCCTTAGCTGTCTTTAGCTGCCATTATGACCTTGAGAGGAAATGTTGGTAAATATTCACTAGCTGTCATAGATGGTGGTGGAGTCCACATGGGACGTGAGTGTTTTATATATGGACAAACGTTTGTGGACAGCATAAGATTGGTATGTGGTTCTTTTTTAAACATTTAATTCCCCATTTAGTCTTCATTTGCTGTTATAATAAGCTCCACTCTTGAGGATCTCCTGCTATAGAGCTCTGAGCTCTAAATTAAAGCTGATCAGTGTTCGCCAATGCAAGAACCAAAAGCAAATGAAAGCAAAAGCTGATACAAGTCAAGAATTTAACCAATCAACAGAAGGTGAGGACTGAAAACAGAATTTATTCAGAGAAACTAATCAAGGGGAACACGATACAGGTGCACACAATCACAGGAAACGAGATAGAAATTGTACAAAACTATGTGTAATGTTGCCCTCTGCTGGTTAAATACTGAACTGCCTGTGGTAGATTTGAGCATTTGTGGCATTTTAATTCTGTTTAGATAATATTAAACTGTATGTATATGCTGGGTTCAGCAGTGTTAATGTTCTGGGTCAATTTATAGCAGTGGCAGGCGGTAAGGGCCAGCAAAGACTTCTCTACTGGTCCAAACACTTTCAGAAGCACTGACCTACATTTAAAACCTAAATTATAATATTTGTTCCTTGAAATAGTATTAATTATTCCCAACAGTTTATTCTCTTCATTTCGCAGCGTTTCTCTCGGCTGCACTTCCTCCAGTACGTGTATGTGGATGTTAGATTTTTTGTCATATCAGATTTCAGCCTCTATTTGCTGCCATGTCAATCTAATCTGCTCAGAGCCTTCATAGTCAGTACTGCTGGCCTTTATATCTTAGACGTTATTATCAGAGTCTGTTTCTTTAACCATTAAGATTTCAGATTCTCCTCACAGGGCAGCTCGCTGACCCAGAAGAGTGTCAGCATTGTTCTTCCTCTGATTGGTTGGTCAGAGGGAAACTGTTACAGCAGAGTTTGACTGTCAAAACACGTGTGTAGCTCTGCACATATTAATACATCTGAGTTAGACTTTTTTACTCCTACGGAGGAAGAGAAATTGATTTGGTCTTGGACACTTAGAAATCCATTTTGAAGAAAATCTAGACATAATGAGGAGGTGGTCCAACCCTGAAGTTAGCTAGCGTGTCTCAGCCCGGGAAAGGGTTTGTTCTCCACCTCCAGACCAGTGAATACGAGCGGTACCACTGGATTACAGCCTCTGAGGGGCGCTGCACATTATGAGTCTGCATCTCTGGTAAGTAGGTTGTGTTTTATTGAAAAGTTTATGTTTTTGTCATGTTAATAGACAAATATTGATTCTGAACTGCTCCAGATGTTGTAGGTGCACAGTTGTGGTTGTAGTGTAGAGGTTTGGAGTCTTAACTGGGTTTCTTGCTTTAGTAAAATGGTTTTCACCTCCATATGTGAAACGTCTCTCTGTAATGCCACGTGTTGTTATATTGCGTGTTTGTATAGTATTGATGGTTTCTATAATTGTGACGTGATTGTGGTGGTATTAAGGGGTGGATTAGGTCGGGTACGTCTCCACTGAAGGCCCAGGTACCAAATGCACAGTCCACCACTGATTTACAGCCACAGGCTTTTCCTCTTACAACCCATTAGAAGCAGATCTTCATGAAGTTGCTTTGTGCAAAGGGACATTGTCATGCTGGAACAGGTTTGATGCTCCAAGTTCAAGTGAAGGGTTACCAAATCCACAGTCGTCCTGTACAATTGTTTGGAGAAGCAATTTAAAGGAAGAACCATATATGGCTGGAAAAGTCAGATGTCCTAATACTGAGAAAACTAAATACACTGCTGACTGATTAGTTACAGATTGATAAATAATATGTGACTCGAATTTCTGAGCAACATGACTTAGAAAAAGATTGCGCTTGATTATGAGGGTGTCGACTCCTGGAAGCTCTTACATTACCAAACTGCGAAAGATCAGATGTGCTGAGAGATTTGTAAACAGGAAGTGTAAAGAGGAAAGCGGTGTAATGTTCTATAATTAGTATAATATTCTACGCATTATTGAAACGTTTATAAATGAGATGTGTTTATTATAATTATTATTATTAGTGGTAGTAGTTAGAAATGTTGAAGGAAGTGCTGCTACATATCACACACCTTAAAAATGGAAATGAATTTTTCAACGATGAAGCAGAACCACAGCGATCATTACCTTTCTATGAGGGGCCTTCAAGTCCAAGTGAGACTTTTGAGTTTATAAAGTCGGTCCCTATTAGATATCCACGGGTTTTTACGCCTTTGTTCACAAGAAACTTCAGCACCATGCGCTGTTCCATGCACCAACGTCTGCCATCGTGATTAACGGTCTCTGGACCGGCTAGTAATAGGACACGCTAGCCACATACTACTGCATGTAGTACCGCCACGCTAGCATCCATTTATATACCTGTAACATTAAAAGTCCCGGTTTGACTTAAACTCCCTTCGTATAACGACATGTACTGAAGTGTTTTATTCCCCTTATTCTACAGCAATTCACTGCCATTTCCATTTACAGCATTTGGGAGACACCCTTATCCAGACTGACAGTTATCTAATTTATACAGGGTTGAGGGATGAGGGATGAGGGCCTTGCTGAGGTGTGGCAGTTTGGTGGTGCTGGGATTTGACCTCATAACATTCCAATAATGTCCAATTTTACAACCACTGAGCGCCACTTCTCTTGTTACAATTACAATCTTAGAGGTCATCAGGTCCTACAGGAACAACTGAGCTACAATGTGTGTGTGTGTGTGTGTGTGTGTGTGTGTGTGTGTGTGTGTGTGTGTGTGTGTGTGTGTGTGTGTGTTTTTGTAGGTGAGTGTGTGTGTGTGTGTGTGCATGTTTATGTGTGCAGAATCTCAGAGTTTACAGGACATGCATGCTTTTATCAATTCTCTTTTCCTCTTTGTGTATGCCAAAAGAAATTATAGTGAAGGAAAGGAAGGATGTGTGTGTGTGTGTGTGTGTGTGTGTGTGTGTGTGTGTGTGTGTGTGTGTGTGTGTGTGTGTGGTGTGTGTGTGTGTTTGTCTGTGCCTCGTAATGATAACTGTAGGAAGAATAGATCGCCCTTTAAATATATATATATATATATGTATAGCTGTCATCTATAAACACACACACACACACACACACACACACACACACACACACACACACACACACACACACACACACACACACATTCTGAAAACAATGAAGATGAGTCGTGTGTTTCTCGTCCTGGGCTTCGTCCTGATCATGGTGCTGGACTCCGACGCTGCACGTGAGTTTGTTACACACTTTTACACAATAAAACTAAAATGTTTAAGATGTTTAAGATGTTTAAGATGTTTAATTCCAAAATTAACACAGAATTTCTTTGTATTTCCAAGATTTATTTTTTTAAGATAAATATCAGACAATTGAGCAGCTTTTATTTAATGATATTTGATCTTCAGGAGTGCAAAAGTGTTGAAACACATCGCTTTGAAGTTTATTAAATGAAATAATACGTAATATTCGGTCATGTATCTCCTGCTTGCGATACTCAGTCATTAAACATCATCAGACTGTCGCATCGCTCTTTTGATGAACTTTTCCATCTTTGTGTTCCACTTTCCTTTAGGTGTTTGTTTTGGGAAAGATTCTTTCATTGGTCTAAAAACACCTTCCTGGTTTTTTACCTCTGAATAATTTTTTTCTGCTTAAATGTGTCAGACAGAATGTTTCTTTAGACGTCCAAATTCATTCTGCTGTTCACATCCATCTATCATCATTGAAGATTAGTGAGAAGTACGAAGCTGCTCCAGGATCATCCATGCAAACCCAACTCAATACACTTCCACCATCGTGCTTCATCCATCCAGCTTGTATGTTTGAATCATGAGCAAAACCTTTCTTTTCTTCACACTTTTCCATTACTTTTCATAACATTTCACAATGTTGTACTGATTACGTCCGATGCGTCTGCAATGCGTCTGATGCGTCCGATGCGTCTGCAATGCGTCTGATGCGTCTGCAATGCGTCTGATGCGTCTGATGCGTCTGCAATGACTCGGATCGATTCCTGTCTTTTCTCAGTATCAAAATGATAGTTTTTTACATAGACATCGCTCTGGTTTTCATATTTGTTTATACTTTTTACTATCAAAAGCGAAGCTATCGAGACGAAATATCTTAGCGGTATAGCAAAAAACAATGCTACTTGAAAAGAAGAGTAAATATGTGTTTGTGTACATCAACAGCAATAATAATAGTTTTTTGCATTATTATTATTATTATTATTATTATTATTATTATTATTATTATTATTATTGTTATTTTAATTTTTTATAATTGATATAATTATATACTTAAAATATAAACATAATATCTAGCCAATTTATAAAGAATTATAGTAATGTTAAATATGTATTATATATTTTTATATGTAGTAATATTTTAACAGTATTTGAATTATTCATAGTTAAACTCATCAAAAAAAAAAAAAAATCATAATTAGAATTATTATTATATATACACACTCTCTTCCTGTTTATATATATTTTTATGTCTCTCTCTTTCTCAGCTCAAGTGCTCATTAATGCCAACTTGTGCTGTTCCTCCTATTTTGACGGAAAAATTCCCCCTAAATTAATTGTGAAAGTGGAGAAAACCGGCCAGCGTTGTGTGAAGCGAGGCTTCATGTGAGTATCTGCCTGCACAAAATGCACACAGGAAATGATTCTCTAATGGATGTGTGTTCGCAAAGTCTCTGCTACGGGGAAGTGAACTTACAGCTTTAATGCAACTCCAGTGCTACACACACACACACACACACACACACACACACACACACACACACACACACACACACACACACACACACACACACACACACACACAGTAAAAAGCAATAAAAATAGTTTAGTGCATAAAGTATATTGAGTATATTATTACCAGAGATAGAAAGTAATGAAGTACAAATACTATAATAAATAAAGTATCAGTTTTTTACTTTCACTTATAAAATTTTTACACAAATATCTGTACTTTCTACTTCTTACATTTTCAACTCGTTACTTTAGTTTTAATCTAGACGTAGACTAGATTCTGAAGCTCACAATGAGCAGGCAGGAGGCAGTAAGAAGTTTGGGGTTAACGTGGATGAGACAGAGGGAGTCAGTGATGAGAACATGACTGAGAACAGAGACGTTCCTGATCACCTGATCATCATCATCTTTACTCTGCTTGTGTTCTAAGTGGTGAATTTTCAGCCTGAATACATTCATTAGAGAACATTTTAATTATTTTGTATTAATATATTATTATGACGTGAGGTTCAGTTACCAGTGTGACACTAAAACAGGTAGTAATAATCACTACTTTTTACTGAAGAACATGTCAGAGCACAAACTTCTTTACTTTAATTTAAGTAAAAAAGTGCAGTCAGAACTTTTACCAGAATCTTTTAAAACATCAGTATCTGAACTTTTACTGAGTGAAGGATGTGTGGACGTTTACCATCTCTTCTTATTACACATACGTAGCTAAAAGCTTAATGTTTAAGGCATTGTATGTTTGATTTGAAGGTTGTGAGTTCAAATCCCAGCCACACCAAGCTGCTCCTCCTGGGCCCCTGAGCAAGGCCCTTAACCCCATAACTGCAAGTGTACGAATGAGAGAAATGTTCAACTGCACAATTGCAC
>NC_139587.1:27855443-27875443 GCF_946808225.1 Silurus aristotelis | reverse complement strand
GTCAGACAGATGTTGTTTGTTATAGTAATTAAATATATTATTGACACAGAGTGCATTCAGAAAGTATTCAGTCCGCCTTCACTTTTTTCAGTGGTGTTATTTTGCAGCCTGATCTGCATCGGCAGCTGGGAGCTTCTATATATATATATATATATATATATACACAGGTGGACTCTAATCAAGGTGTAGAAACATCTCAGCAATGGTCAAAAGAAACGGGAGGCACCTGAGCTCATTTTTTCAAGTGTTGTTGAAAGGGTCTAAATACTTCTGTACACGTGATATTTCAGTTTTTTTTGTTTGTAATTGAATTTTAGAATCTGCTCAACAGAACATTGAAAAAAATGTAGGGGGTCTGAATACTTACTGAACACACTGTTTTGGTGCATACGTTTCTGCATCTCTTGCTGCATCTGAGAATTGTCACTGAATTTATAACTTTTGTCCCCAAATATATATATATATATAAATATAGATCTAGCAGCCTGTCCACACATATTGTGCACATATTCAACTTCGTCTAAAATCGTGCCGTAAAATCTTCTGTGTTTTATAATCATTATGGTGGAAGAGGATATAAAAAGGTGGACATGGAGGTAAAGGTGGACATGGAGGTGAAGGTGGACATGGATATGGAGATAAATGTGGAGGTGGACGTGGATTTAGAGGTGGACATGGAGGTAATTGTGGAGGTGGACATGAAGGTTATTGTGGAGGTGGATGGGGATGTAGAGGTGGACATGAAGGATGATGTGGCGTTGAACATGGGGGTAAATGTAGAGGTGGACATGTACATTGAGGTGGATGCAGAGGTGGACATGGATGTGGAGGTGGACATGAAGGTTGATGTGCAGTGAACATGGGGGTAAATGTGGAGGTGGACATGTACATTGAGGTGGAGGTGAAGGTCATACTTGGTCAGTTGGCCTTTGCTCTTGCTGGCGTCCACACCGTTACAGGTGACTGCAGCCAGTTTCTTGCTGCGGTAGTTCTCGTAGTGCACGTTATTCGTCACATCCTTCAGGTCCTGCATGTGGGTTCTGTGAAAAAAAAGAAAATTAAAAATAGACCACTGCACATACATCAGTTCATTATGGTCATTAGTGTGTAATAGTTCATACAGATCAGTTTCTACACAGTCCTTTATATAAATCACTTGAAAAACCACCCCCCCTTGTGGGCAGCAATGGCTCACTGGTTAAGACTCTGGGTTACTAGAAGGTCAGATGGTCAGGGGTTTAGGGCCAAGCTGCCTAAAGCTGTGCAGGGCCCTTGAGCAAGGCCCTCAGCTCTGTGTGCTCCAGGGGCACCAGATACTGTTTGACCTTTAATGAAAGACCCGTGTCTGGCTTCCTGAAGCATCGTAATTTCTGTCTCGGTATAGAAGGTGTAGGGGTGTGCGTGTGCGTGTGTGTCTCACCTGATGAGCATGTTTCGCAGGACAGTAAAGTCACAGTGCTCGCCGTTCTCCACTAAAACAGCAACAGAAACACACGTCTGAGTTAGCGTAGGGTCACAGCTTTATACTGCTTACACTGTAAAAAGACGGCGTTTGACCTCTATACTCGTCTAGACGGCTCCAAAACTGAGCACAACGATGGATTAGTGGATTTAACTGCCCTAAAAAGCAGCTCTGAATCGAAAAATACTACAAAATGATTCATTAGTGATTGTATGGTTTATTTCATATTGATTAATTGTATGGGATTGGAAATAAACAAACACATTTTTTCAGGTTTTCATGACATAAAGGGACAAGGTGAAGAAGATGTCTACCAGATGGAGCTGGACGAATGATATGATGGGACGCAAACAAAATGAAAGATTATTAAAGACAGTGTTTAATAGACATAGACACACACACACACACACACACACACACACACACACACACACACACACACACACACACACACACACACACACACACACACATCACGTCCGACACAAACCAGACATGGTGGATTAGCTTTCACACAAAACAACCGAGACAGAAGAGACGCATCCTGTAGAAAAGTTTAACAGGCAAACAAACCCCACCAACCGAGAAGCATCAAACCCAGATGTTTACATATTAAACACAGAAGCAGCTGCACACAGAAAGACGAGGTCACGTGGTCACGCCGGCGAACATGCGGACCCCGGCGGCTCGTTAGCATCTTTAACGGAAAAACAAACCGCACACTGACGAAAGAGCCGAACTGTGATTTTTTTTGGTTATTAGTTCTGGAAAAGACCGGAGACTGTTTTTCTTCATGAAGCTGTGGAATTTCAAGCCATGAATCATGGTTCCAGAGGGTTTTTTTTCTAAATAAATAAATAAACAAAATATGCCAGCGACTGTGTCTTTCCGCGAAAAAATTGTTGCGTTGAATTTTCCATAAAGGATCGACGAGATGAGATCATCAAAAATATGTTGTGATGAATTCATACTGGGGAAAAAAAACATTTTTGGATGCGTGAATTTTTCCTAGAACGAATAAAGTGATCTGTTTATCAGATTCTCTCTTTACTCTTCGTATTAGCAAGTTTCACTTCCCGTAGTTTGTTTGGGCTGATGTTTAATATCCAGGTCTCAAAATCGCTCTGAAAGCACTTCTGAGACTTCTGGTGTTCCGTTTCCGAGTTCATCCCTTCCCTTGTGCAGGTCAATTTTTTTGTTACAGGAAGCAAAAAAAAAAAAAAAAAAAAGTTCAAATAAGATTCCGGTCTCGTGCTTTCTCACAGGTTGATCATGAGCTCGATCTAAACAGGAAGTCAAAACTTTTGGAATGATGCCATTGTGGACCTCTGTTTTACTAGAACAATTAAAGGGGGGGGGGGAGCCTCCATGTTCTCTATCGTATCAATAACAATAACTGGTGTTGATCCGACAATAATATGACAAAAGATTATTTATTTACATTTCCGCACGGAGGGCGAACAAAGCGGCGTATACGCGGTACGATACGTTGGGATGCTGCCAGGATCTACGAATCTCTGTGTAATTTTTTCTTCATGATTTAAAGCCCAATGATCGCTCTCGCCTCACTTCTTTTTTTCGGCTCCACCCTCCACTCATGAGCCGAGACTCGTCCACATACATATATTCAGTGAGTCCAGATCAGAAATGCGATATCTAAATGGATTGCAATGGACTGTTAATACTGTGAAAGACAAAATACCAAACTACCATGAAGACGTACTTTATATTAGTTTGTCTCAGAAACCCATCGAATGAGAAATAAGTAATGAGGTCAGTTTAACTGTGTTTCTGTTCAATTATGGCCACTGTAGTATAAGAGGAAGGATTATGTTATTAACAGTAATAAATCATGATCATTGTAGTGATTTGTGCTCGATAATAAATAATATTGAAAGCTGCTTTTCTGTATAATTGGTTTAAAGTTCATTAAACGCAAATGTTTTAAATTAATATTTTGAGGGTATTTTCTCTATTTACATGCCAGTATTAATGTGTGATCAAATGCGATTAATTAGATTAATTACCCCGGTACAACCCGGTACAATCGTGTAATTAAATATATATATATATAACATGATGATTACAGGTAAATGGAAACCCCATTATGGATACGAGTTGAAATGCTAAATTGCTAAATCTTATCAAACATGCTCCAAAGTGGAACAAACGTTGTCTTACCCATGAAGACGAACCGACGCCCCAGGTGTCAATCATCCACTACAACCACCTACCTGTGTCCGAGCCTCCGGAGGGGGCGGAGTTATCGGAGCTCAAAGTCTGTCCTGCGGCACATACCTGCGACCCTGATTGGCTACTAAGTCTAAGAATGACGGTGGGAGGTGGAGTTACATGGTGTGGTGATGACAAGCAGAGGAACAAAAAAAAACTGGCTGATGGAACAGGGGTTGGGGTGGTGGGTTCAAAGAGCCATGGGGAGGGGGGGGGGATTATGGGAATGGGATTTTTACTATGAGGGGGTCACATAACACAAATACAATTGAAACCATCTGTTCGGTTCTGTCGTTGTGTCCCGTTTTTGTTCATTCGATCAGGAAATGAATGATGAGAGAAACTACTAAACTTAACAGAAAACTACAACAATTACAGAGGTAACTCTTTTATTAATAATGTGAAGAACCATCTGGTTGAGGAATGTCGTATTTTTTGTGGTCATGCCATTATTAAAGTGGTGATTTCTCTTCATCTCTTAACTCTGAGCGTTCTTCCCATTCAGCTTGGTGTCTTTTGTTTGCAAATGCTGGAATGAATTAGCGGTGCTGCCACTCCAGGGTTGGCGAGAGACTCGACAAACGTCTGATCTTTTAAATCCGATCCGTTTCCAAACCACAGAGGAAACGTTACTAACTTTCTTTGGCATGAGGTCACCCTGACGTGGAGAACATGACGCCATTTCTACATTAGATTCCTTCATAGAATGCTCTCGCACGTGAGCGGGTGATCAGGTGCGCCATCATGTGTTGAAAACTGTGATAACTCTTTTTAAGACAAAAAAAAAAAAAGACGTGAATTCGAATGTTTTGAAAAGATTTCCCAGCCCTGTCATACGTAGGAGAAATAATCAGAGCATATTTACGCGCTCATGGCTTATCGTGAGCTATTTTTGGTATATCCAGGTTAGGGGTCGCAGTAGATGTCAGGAACGCTGGGTATAAGGTGGGAGTATACCCTGGAAGGAATGCCAGTAGATCTTTGGGCAGCATGGGCAACCAGGAAGCAATGTAGAGCAGCCAATCATCTAAGAAACCCCAGAGGAACTCCACATGGACACAAGGAGAACCTGGAGGAACCAGGAACAACTGGACCTTTCCTTAGCCGACCTAATTAATGTTCTACGTTTTTCTGCATATTGTGACCCCACATGGATCCTTACACGAATCCTTCTAAGACAGAAATAAATGAGGGTTGGGACCACATGATGGGAAGCATGCACTTCTTAAAGGTTTTTTGTTTTGAGTACATGGGAAATCATTAGGAACCTATAAACATAGTTAGAGAGCGATGTTGCTCTGCTTCTACCAGCCAGTGTTTATAGGTTTCTCCACGATGCTTGGTAGAGCAGGACCTTAAACCGTGAGGACGTTCAGAGCAACATAAACAGGGTGAACGAGACGGCGGGGGGGTGGGGGGAGGGAGGGGATGTAGAAAAGGGGGTAGGAGCATAAACATGAGAGATGATGTTTACCAAAAATGCCCTCTGTCAGTCATGGAAAAGAACAGACAGAAAGAAAAGAAAAGAAAAAAAAAGAACGAGAGGTGAACGACAGAGGAAAGGAAGGAAGAAAATAAAAAAAATAAATAAAAGACTCACCGCTCACCACCATATTTAACTATGATTCAAACATAAAATAATTATCTTCGGTAGAGAAAGAACGTAAACATGAGGGAAAGAAAACCACAACAATCAACATGACACCAAAGTCATTTGTGGTGTGTGATGTAACAGGGGTGACCAGGATTGTTCATTAGATAGAACTAAACTGCAATACCCAGCATGCACTTGTCTCAGCCTGCTCTCGGGACTCGTTGTAGAAGAAAAGGTCATATTTTAAGACGTGTGCTTGTATAAGTGCGTACACTAGGGCACCATGTGTTAGCACTACTCCAGCACCCCCGTCTAGATTATAAAGTGGTACAGTCCTCATAACGTTCATATGGGTCATGGTTGAGTGGAACGTACCTTCTGCCACACCCCAGGGGTACTGACGACCTCTGACCTTCCTGCCGTTCACTTCAACCACCACGTTGCTGCCCACTACAGCCAGAGGCATCCGCTCCTACACACACACACACACACACACACACACACACACACACACACACACACACACACACACACACACACGTGTAAAACATCAGCTCATTATCATTAGTTCTAAAAGTATTAATTGCTTGTGTATATAAATAAATAAATAAATAAATAAATATATATATATATATATATATATATATATATACATATATATATATATATATATATATATATTAAATAATATAAATTTGACATGTTCCCGCATGATCATCTCTCTACCTTTATCTTGCGAATGAGTTTGCTGTCCTCGTCCTCCTCCGTGTCGGGAAACTCGTATATCTTAATTTTGTGCTCTTGAATCTCCTTCATAATCTGGAAAAGAGGAAAAACAGTGGAAATGTTTCTCTCAAAACAGAGAGACAGTCAGTGAAGAACACACAGTACATGTACACACACACACACACACACACACACACACACACACACACACACACACACACACACACACACACACACACACACACACACACCTGTTTCTTGAATTGCTGGCACTCCTCCGGTGTGAGAGTGTCAGCCTTGGCGATGAGAGGGATGACGTTGACTTTGTCGTGTAGACGCTTCATGAACTCGATATCCAGAGGTTTTAACCTAAAAAAAAAAAAAACAGTTTTAAACAGTAATTAAAATGTATTTTAATTCTAATTTAATTTAAATATATTCTCTGTATATATATATATATATAGAGAGAGATTTCATATATAAATAAACTTAATATATAAATAAAAAATAAAAAAACACACACACACACACACACACACACACACACAGTTTTTTTAGCCTTTCCTCCATACACACTCACGTCCCAGTTGAAGAGTTAAACGCTTGGCTTACGTCACTGTGGGTTTTTTTCTCGGTACAGACAAAGACCCCGTTCTTCATGGACTGTGTATATGTGTGTACATGTGTGTGTGTGTGTGTGTGTGTGTGTGTGTGTGTGTGTGTGTGTGTGTGGCAGAGGGCAACAGAGGGGCAGTTTATTCATTTCGGGAATGTCAAGCATCACAGAGTTTATAGGACATGGAAGCAAGTGTGGAGCACGGGGTCACGGAGAAACTCGGCTTTTGTGGGAAAATTGTTCATCTGTTCAGCCAGTGCTTGAAATAATACTTCTGGAGAGGGGGGAGTGGAACGTGCTAAATAGATTCACGATCTTAAAAAAAGTTACAGCTCTTCTAATGACAGCGAGAGAGAGAGAGAGAGAGAGAGAGAGAGAGAGAGAGAGAGAGAGACTTTCCCTATCCTTCACACCTGTATTATTTATTTATATACGCAGATGTGTAAAGTGTAGACACAAACAGATGAAGAGAGAGGAAGAGGGCGTTCGAGGAAATCCACAGAGCATGCTCAGTGAGGAGACCATTGGATAAGCTCATTGCTGAAAGCAGACATCTCTGTCTCACACACACATCTCATATCACTTCCTCTCCCCCTATGCATCACCGAATCCATTTGACTTCACTTCCACTCGACTCAAACAGAAAAAAAAAAAGGTTCTCTGCTGCTTCCTTTGTTACTAAGAAAGATCCAAGCGGTGAGGTTGCAGTACCCACCCGTGTCCAGAGGGGGCGATGAAGTACAGGCAGCAGTGCACCCTGTTGTCTGGCATTTGTCTCCGGTTGACGCGTGATTCTGCATTCAGAAAGTCCTCGCACTTACTGTCGATGTAGTTAATCACCGGCTGCCAACTGATTGAAAGAGAGAGAGGAAGGAAAAGAAAAGGGAAATGAATGAACGTGTGCAGAACAAAGACACTTATTAGGACACAAAGGCCCGATTACATTTCCCCATGTGACCCGATGTTAAAAAAGAAACATCCCAAATGCCCCATTTCCTGTGAAATACGAGGAAACTCACCAGTTACTGTTGTCCACGGCATCACCGAACCCTGGCGTGTCCACTATGGTGAGTGTGAGCTGCACTCCCCCCTCCTTAATCAGCACTTTGGACTGTTCCACCTGAGGAACCAATCAGAACAATTTAATATATTGCTATGAATTATATTCGGATCCACAGAACGAGGCGTGGCCTCTGTACACTTGTTAGTCGCAGTAAAGGGGTGTGGCCTCATCTTAACGAGATTAAAGGGGCGTGGCCTCTCAGTCACTTGGCAGAAGGTTTAGTCTCATCTCCTGTTGTGTTGACGCAGTGTGTGAAGAAGGAAAACTAAAAACACAGGATGCAGAAACACTGCACAGGAGCATCATGGGAACACACTTTGGAGTGAAAAGTGTGAAGACCATTGGTCACTACAGCTGATTCGCAAAAAGAGCTTCAGGCGTCTGCTGACTTCGGATACCACAGACTTTTTGCGGGTGTTAATGTGTGTGGATGTGGGTGTGTGTGTGTGTGTGTGTGTGTGTGTGTACACTGCTGGTAACCTGCAGCAATGAGGTGAGATGGTTATCTCTCGTTCCTCGTGACTGAACCGCGGCTACATCATTTCCTGTGGTTCTTTTTTAGCTGCTCTGTTTGACATGCCTCGGTCTCACAGGCCTGTTTATTTTTGTCTGACCTGCTTGAGAGAAAAAAAAAACAAAAAAAAAACACGAGTCTCACTCTCTGAATCTCTCGTTCCGTCTGCTTCCCTTTTTCCTCACACTCTCACACAACCACACACACAAACATGGTCATCTGATCTACAAATAGCTGGATGACAGCAGACTGCCGAGAGAAAGAGCGACCGATTGAGAGAAAGAGAGAAAACGAGTGTGTCCTCTCCTCCCACACTCATCTACGGTCATAAGTCGCGTCTGAAAAAGCAAAAAGATACCACAAAAATGTTCGGCCTCCCTCCTGCTGCCGTTCCCATGGCCGCAATGTGGCAAACACACCAAATTGTTTGGGAGTAAAAATATACTTGCTGGTGTCTGCGTGCTGGATAAACACACACACACACACACACACACACACACACACACTGAAGTGTTTTTTGTTGCATACTTTGCAAATGTCTTTCTAGAGCACAAACATTCTCACTTATCACTTGTACGCAGATCTCTCCATGTGTGTCGCAGCATTCACACAGTGAGTGTGTGTGTGTGTGTGTGTGTGTGTGTTCCATTGGGTCTGCGTTAGCCTTTCTGGTCAGGCGATAACTTTTTCCTAACACTCATACTGACTAATCCCAGTAAAAACTGGCTGAAGCGATCAGGCCTTCATGCTCACGCTGCAATTTTCCTCCGATTGACTCATTGATGGCACTTTGCAGACATTTGCGTTTAAGGCCCCGGAGACGCCCTCATCCACAGCGACTTACAATGATCTTATTTATACAGCTGAGCCACTTATTGGCTGAGGGACTTGCTCAACCCATAGCATGGTGGCGTTGGGCTTTGAACTTAACACCTACCACTTCCCCAATTCAGCGTTCGCAAGAGCGGAAACACAAGACCAGTAAGAAGAAGTTTCCCATGCTTCATGAGAAATGTTTTGTATGAAAGTGCAACATATATGTTCATGTTCTTCGGGGTGGGAGGGGCATATTGTCTCTCTTCACTGTCAGTAGCCAATCACAAGTGTCTGTGAGATCATGTATGTAAAAGAGGCCGAATGGTAATTAGGAAATCCACTTTTTGCTCTTTTAGGCGTTTACTAACACAGAGGGTGGGTGTGTCCGTGAGCTGGTAGGCGACGCCCCCTCAAAAGTTTCGAGACATGCCAACAGATGGCAGCACAGTCACAGGGAGCACCGACCTCGTGCCAAAAGTAATCGTCCTGCGTACATCTGGAGTTCCCACGTGCTGTTCTGACCGAATGTGACCGAGTTCTTCTCACGCGTGATTTTCTCAATATGAAACAATACAATCTCACTTCCGCACCCACCCTACATGCCAGATTTTTGCGGACTTCGCGCTCTTTGACGCGCTTCGAAAACAACACTTCCAGGACACATTCCAGGAGTGTCAGAAACGCTGGGAGCGCAGGATTTAGAAGGTGGTGGTGTGTAAATGTAAAGTAAATGAAGTAATTTCCAATAAACAGAGCTAATCTCGAAACGTTTTTGACGCAACCTGTATGTATTTAAATCCCTTTAATTCTGCAAAAGCAAAAGCGTGAGGAATTTGAATGCATCAAGAAAACGTCGAAAGTCAGAAACTCAGCAGGAAGCCATGCTGAATCACTCGGTGCCTGAACTGGGACTGTGATGCGCTCTGGGAAAACTGGGAATGTCGGGAATGCTGATAAAACGGTTGCCTCTGGCTGTTAGTGCTTTTTTCATGGGAACATTCCTAAGATCCCCCCCTGTGAATCCCGCTGGCCTCTGCTGGAATGTTTACTCCGTCACCCCCCACCAAAAGAACCAAAAAAAAAAACAACAACAACAACAACAAGAGCAGCAGCAGCGCTCGACTCTAATCAACTTGGATCTCCTCCTCCATCTGGACCCCTATGCTGAACCCCAGCACTGTTTATCATCTCCTAATACGGGTAAAACGCCAGGCCACGTCTCAGAGCCGGGCTTCAGAGCGTTTGCTTTGGCCTGCATCATCACACTCTTCAATGCAGAAGCAGCAGGAGCTCTGTGTGCGATTACTCTGGTCTGCTCAGACACTCTGATGAGCCACAGAGGAGGTCAGAGGTCAGGGCAGGTAAATAGATCAGCCCCATGAAAGGTCATGGGTGAACGGGTGTGGCATACCTGCACTGTCTTTTTGATCCTCTGGGACGGACCAGGGTAGTCTTTGGAGTAGAGGTCAGTCAGAAAGAGGGAGTTGATGAGAGTCGATTTGCCCAATCCGGATTCGCCTAGGAGAGAAGAACAGCCAATCAGATGCAAGAACCACTGAACAGGGCGGAGACAGAAAACAAGCAGCAGGGTTATATAAAAACAGCACATGGGTGCTAAACACACACACACACACACACACACACACACACACACACACACACACACACACACACACACACACACACACACACACACACACACACAAGTTTTTTTCTTTGAGATTTTATCTGTTTCAATGGGCAGCAATAGAGGAAAAGATCAACTGACAAAAAGAGAGAGAGAGAGAGAGAGAGAGAGAGAGAGAGAGAGAGAGTGAGAGAGTGAGAGCGAGAGAGAGATTTAGGTAAAAAGTTGTAATTGGAAGTTGAACACTTGAGGAAAAGGTGGAGACACTGAGTGCGTCAGAGAAAGAAAAACAGACAGCTTTTATTCAAAGGGAGGAGAAGAACATGTTTCATTCCCTTGGAATAAAAGCACCTTCTCTTCTTCTTCTCTCCTTTTCCCCATCTCTCTCTCTCTCTCTCTCTCTCTCTCTCTCTCCCTTATTCTTTCTCTCTTTCTGGTGTGTTGCTTTAACAGGGAGAAGTCTGAATGATGGATGAATGCAAATGCACACTCTCTCTCTCTCTCTTTCTCACACACACACACACACACACACACACACACACACACACACACACACACACACACACACACACACACACACACACACGCACTTCAGCCAGAGGGCATGTACTTCATGTGTATATCTGTATTGTGAGGGTGTAATGTGTGTGTGTGTGTGTGTGTGTGTGTGTGTTCAGTGTGAAAGGTGGTGTAAGTTTACTCATCAGACACTGGGAGGGTTTCACTGTCTGCATCGTCTAAACAAAGGAGGGCAGTGTGTGTGTGTGTGTGTGTGTGTGTGTGTGTGTGTGTGTTAGAGAAAATGTTGTGTTTACAGTTCTATTCTAGAGAGATAAAAAAAGGCACGGCGCATCTCTCTCTACTCACTCATGCGCACGCACACGCACACGCGCACACACACACACACACACACACACACACACACACACACACACACACACACACAGACAACCATCTACACCACTTTAGTGATATCAGCTCACCCTGATGATGCTCTCATACATAACAAAAGCTGTTTGGACTCTTAGACTTCCATGTTTATGATCTAGAACAGTGAGTAGTAACATTTTAAACGCCTGGTGAACAATGACAGCAAGAAACCCCTGCAGGAACCCGACCTCAAAACACACACACAGATAACTCACGCAAACACCAGGACTTGAGCTGCAGTGGATGACAGTGGTCATGAAAGTCTGTAGGCAGCAATAAGAAACCCATAAACTACCTGAAAACTCCAGAACAACAACGTTAGAAATGAGCAAGCGAGCAGTCTTTTAGCAAATCTGACCTCCTACCATAGCATAGTGGTTCTACCATAAATTGTCTTCCTAGGCTAGTTAGAAAATATTTAACCACGTTTGTAATGCTAGCCAGATTATATGGACAAAAGTACTGTGACACTTGAACTAGAAGATCCAAAACCTGTACCTGGCTTTACTTTACACCCTGGTAGCTAAACAAATCTCCACAAAATCTAGTAGAACATCTTCCCAGAAGAATGGAGGTGATTATAACAGTAAATGGAGACTGAGGGCCTGTTTACACTAATAGGTTTTTATGTGAAAACGTTTATTTTTCTCTCAGTTTTAACCTTTAATTAAAACATACTGTGTGGACGAGCAACTTTTGGGAGATGATTGAAAACCAAAGTGTGAATGTGGAACGTTTCTAGATGAAAACGTCGTTTTTGAATTGATCCAGATTCGTGTAGACGTAGCCTAAGGGTGGAATCTGAAGTTCGAAGAGAAGCCAATAGCAATCTTATGCTCAGGTGTCCACAAACTCCTCACGCCCTGACTGTAAGTCGACTCTATCAGTGGGATCAGGTTTTGCTCTTAGTATCACATCTTTTCTCAACATCTGGACCAAAGATCCTACCATTCTCTATGGACTTTGTGGAATGAAGGATGTGCTGACAATGTATTAACATTATTATTAAACAACTGATCCCATGACTAGAACCTTCAGCTCATCACCTTCTGTTCTCAGTAATGGCCATAAATATTTCAGTATGTTTACTCGAACCTCCCCCTTCAACCACAGAAGGTGAAGGGCAAACCAATTAGCATGGTGATGACAAATTCTGGTATAATGATCTCAACATATATCTGTGTCAGAGCTCAAAGTGAAACATCTACAACCTTGAGATTGTTCAGTTTAAATCCTATGGATGGATGATAGTGATGAGTGATGAGGAAAAAACTCAACGAGATGATACGTGGACGAAACCTCGAGAGGAGCCGACTTCTATAGGGAACCCATCCTCATCTGGATGAACACAAATGAGTTTCTCTACATATCTATCCATTTTCCATTACCAATTTTCCATCCATCATGGAGCATGAAGACCATCTCGTTCTTCCTCTAATCTGCTACTCACGGGGCTATTAAACACACAAGCGCTGTCCGCCGTCTTCCACAAACCCAAGTTCACAGACGCACCGGATTGGCTAGTGTCGCTGTGATTGACAACCTATGCCCCTCCTACCTGCCCAAGAGGGTTCTTCCGGACGCCTGGCCATGAATCTCTTGATTTTTGATGATTTTTATTGTTTGAAGACATCTAAATCGCTGCACGCTCGACATGGAGGTGTTCCTCAATGTTGGAATTGAATCTAAACAAATACAAACCCATACACAACAAAGTAAACACTACCGATGACCTTAAAAGCAGGTCGTCTGGAGAAACTGAAGAGCGACAGCTGGAAAAACATTTGGCTGTAAAAAAAAAAAAAAAAAAGAAGAAATGCAGGCCTAGCAAAACCACACACACACACACACACACACACACACACACACACACACACACACACACACACACACACACACACACACACACACACACACACACACACACACACACACACACACACACACACAGATGGAGAGATGACAGGAGCTTTCAGACAGAGAGGGCTAGATGACAGAAGTAAGACAGGATTAAGGCTTACAGCTGGAGAGCCAGAGCCCCTGCAGAAGAGAAACAAATGGACACGTTTTCGAGAAATTCCATTCATTCCTGCCTTTTATCTTGTCTTCTTTTTTTTCCGGAGCATCCGAGCTAATGACCACTGTTTACCTCGGGGGCAGTGGAGGAGATCTGCACCGTTCCGCTGCCCTCGACCCTTCCCACATACCCCTCCTTCTCACATACACACTTTCAATTAGCTTGGAGTCTCTGCAACTACATTTATATTTTATATAAATACAATTTAAATACGTTTTATACATTTAAATATGGGGTAGATATAGTGTAGATTGGGTAGATATGGGGTAGGTATAGTGTAGATTAGGTAGATATGGGGTAGGTATAGTGTAGATTAGGTAGATATGGGGTAGGTATGTATAGGTGTAGATACTGTAGATACAGGTGTAGATGGGGGTAGATATTGTTAGATGTGTAGATATTAGTAAAGGCTGTTTCTTAAATTGGCTGATGTAAAAATGGAAAACAGGGAGTTGTTTTGAAATTTTCCATATGTTGAACATATTTGTGTGTGTGTGTGTGTGTGTGTGTGTGTGTGTGTGTGTGTGTGTGTGTGTGTGTGCCTGTTAGACAGGGACAGAGAGAAAGAGAGGGAGAGACTTCTGGATTAGTTCCCAAAGTCAAAGGTCAATTACTGATAACTGACACTACACACACACACACACACACACACACACACACACACACACACACACACACACACACACACACACACACACACACACACACACACACACACACAGGCAGTATGTTTATTCAGTTCTTTCTCGGGTGCTCTTATACATTTGAACATATAGTGTATTTACTCAAAAGCCTTCTTTGGTGAGATGTGTGTGAGATATGTGTTTTTGTGTATGTGAGATATGTGTTTGTGTGTGTGTGTGTGTGTGTGTGTGTGTGTGTGAGATGTGTGTGTGTGTGTGAGAGATATTTGTGTGTGTGTGTGTGAGATATTTGTGTGTGTGTGTGTGTGAGATATTTGTGTGTGTGTGTGTGTGTGTGTGTGTGTGTGTGTGTGTGTGTGTGTGTGTGTGTGTGTGTGTGTGTGTGTGTGTAAAACTGACAATAAAACAAAGAGTGAAACATTTCAGCAGGTTTGGATGTGAAGAATGTCTACAGCGTGAAGGATCCTTCACACCTACAGCCTTGAAATGTGGAGGACAGGAAACGTATAGAGTGTAACTGTCAGCAGTGTGTGTGTGTGTGTGTGTGTGTGTGTGTGTGTGTGTGTGTGTATATATATATATATATATATATATGTGTGTGGACAGAGACAAATTTGTCTATCTGAGTACTGCAGCTGTGATTTGGCTCGGCCCTCTAAAATCATTCCATAACTCAGTCCTAAACACACACACACACACACACACACACACACACACACACACACGTTTGGTTGATGTTAGTCCCTCGTACAAGCATCGGTTACTGTAAACATCTCTCGAGCATACATCTCTACACATTCCTCCCCCTGACTCTCTCCAGCTGGACTGATACAAGACCAAGCAGCGGAAATGCTTGTGGTGGGAAAAAAAAAGAAAAGAAAAGAAAGTGAGGGGGGAAATGGAGAGAAGAAAAAGAAGGACAGGAAACTTTTTTTCTCCTCTCTCCAGCTCTGGAGAGAAAAACGCAAAGCAGAGCCAAAACTCTGCTCAGTAAAGTGACAGCGGGATCTTGAGAAAAAAGTGGGCAGAGCTGATGTCCTCGCTAGCACGTCTCTGGTTCAGTCACGTCTTCTCGAGCTGCTCTGGGATCAGCACTGCGTCTCCGCTCTGTTAGGAGAGTACTGTTCTAAAGACTGGTCTAAGATCAGCTTAATCAGATCACTAATTTCATTCAGCAACAGCTTCTGACTGATCTGAAATCAGTCCAATACATTACTCATCTACTTTATACATCTCTGACTGATCTGGGACCAGTTTATATTGCAGATGCTCTCACTTCTGAGATCAGTCCTACAAAAAAGTTCTTACATCTGTTACATGCTCTACATTTCCTCTCACTGTTTTTAGATCAGTCTTACTAAGACGGCTCTTCTTTCTAGAAGACGCTGCACTGTGACTGATCTGGGGTCAGTTTCTGAATTCTCTGTTGGATCTATTTATTATCTATTCAAAGTTCACATGTTGTTCCAGGATCAGTCTTATAAACACTTTTTTCTCAGGTACATTGGTTCTTCAGGCTGCTCTGGGATCAGTTCTATAACACTTGCATTTAATTTGTTCATGTCGGGTTCTGCTGGTCTGGAATCAGTCTTAACACCATTCAGTCTCTGTTTTGTGATCAGCACTGTCACGTTTGATACTCTGACGCTGGATCAATTCTAAAAAAAGATCGAACTGCATTCAGTCCTTCAAGACTGTTCTGGGATCAGTTTTAAAAGGAGAAAAAGAACGTCATCAGGGATTCATACTCTTCTCAATCAAGCCGTGTAAACACTCTGGTGTTTCTGTGAAGGTCTCTGGTCTAGGATCAGTCGTGGATCAGGGTTCCTTCTCTCTGCTCCACGTGCTCCGTTTGACTTGTGCTGTTCTGAGATCAGTTCGACTGAACAATGGAAGACACTGAGGTTCTCCAGCTGTCTCTCATTACACCCTGCACACAGCCGCTACACAGCGATGTCTCACTCCTTTACTGTGTGTGTGTGTGTGTGTGTGTGTGTGTGTGTGTGTGTGTGTGTACGAGAGAGATAGAGAGAGTGAGAGAGTGTGTGTGTGTGTGTGTGTGTGTGTCTCTGTGTCTCACACTGTGTGTAAAAATATTACATTTGTGTGTGTGTTTGTGTCTGTGGGTGGATGATAGATAGATAGATAGATAGATAGATAGATAGATAGATAGATAGATAGATAGATAGATAGATAGATAGATAGATAGACAGACAGACAGACAGACAGACAGACAGACAGGTCTCTTGCTCGCTCCTTGTCCTACTGTCTCTCTTGTTTCTATGGTGAAGTCTGATGCATATTTCCAGTGATACATTAGTCACAGCTCACACTGTACATGCTAAACAAGGACACTGCAGTCCAGTGTGTGGGTGTGTGTGGGTGTGTGTGTGTGTGTGTGTGTGTGTGTGTGTGTGTGTGTGTAATAAACTTCTGCCTGTTCCCATTTAAACGATGGATGCTTTCGGATCTCTCATTTTGAGCAAACATCTTAAAATCAGGTACATTGAAGGAGACATGTCCTAAATGCCATGTCACATTGAAGGGGCGTGGTCTCCTTTAAGGGGGCGTGGCTAACATTCCTGGTGGTTCTTTGAAACAACACACATGCAAGTGAAAAATGTGTCACTCAAGCATGAACACCTGTGTTGACGCTTACTACTCTCACACACACACACACACACACACACACACACACACACACACACACACACACACACACACACATGACTTACCTACAACCATGAGCGTGAACTCGAAGCCCCTTTTGACAGATTTGCGATAAACTTGGTTGGGCAGGTTGGCAAATCCCACATATCCCTCCAGATTCCTCTGCTGGAAAACACCAATCAGCTCATCAAAAACACACACACACCAATACACACACATGTGCAGAGTTCCCTCAACGAGTGCAGTGTGATTATTATGGGATCTTGAACTGATTATTAGTATCACCATCGTCTCTGTGGTGCACCAGACAGACGGCAGCCTGAGATCGTGTTTCTGATAAAGTCTGCATGACGTCAGCTATCTGCTGAGGAGCCTCATTTTAAACACACTCTCAGAAGACTGAAAAATTGTGGGGGTTGAAAAATGAGAAATAGTTTGGGGTTAACAACCTGAGAATCAAAATTCAGCCAACAGAACCGATAATGAATCAGGAATAAATTCTCTGTGTCCCAATACTACCATTTATACACTTCATCTTGCAGGAGAAAGGAAAGAACGCTGGCTGAGATTCTAACTGAAATATGTGAGCAGTGTTCATTAGAGGTAAACCGATTTGACCGATTTTACCTATAACGATAGCTGGGTTGGATCGTACTTGCCGATAACTGATTTATCAACTGATAGTTAAAAAAAATAAATAAAAATCAAACACACACTTCATGTAAAATAGTACTGAACATTATTACAAAAAAAAAAGATTGACAATCATGAAAATGTGCTAAATGAAGTAAATATGAATGGTAATTATACAAATAAATATTATTATATAAATAAAAGATTATTAATTATAATTAATATAGATAGTTTAGCGCTCTCTGTGCAGCACGCCATCTCACATGTAAAAACAAACAGCAGGTGGTTTGCCTCTAGAGGCCGCTCTCGTCATAACAGTGAAAATTCTTCTCCAGCTGTGGACGCAACCCGGAAAAACTATCAGGTATAGATTTTTGTTTCAAATTTATCAACCTCTAGTGTTTGTCCTTAAACTCAAATGTGTAGTTCTCTGATATAAAGTAGAAAATTTAATAATTTGAGCACGTTCCAAGCTTCTGTACAGCAGTGTGTGTGTCCTAATGTGTGTACAAAATTTCAAACACACAGTAAACTAGAACTGGGCAATAAAACACTATGATTCATGACAGTAGTATAATAAACCTCTAGCAGAATTGCGAGAGTTTTTATAACCCCTGGCTCACGACACCCAGCAGCTGACTGGACGATTCCTGATTAAAACGTTTATTCGCCGGTCTCAGGACGTTAGAATGATCGCATTAATTCGTATCTTCAACGTGGTTTTTATGGTTAGACGCTGGAATTCGTTTTTTATGATCAAAATGGTTTTTTTGGCTGCGAAAAGATAGAATTCATCCAAACCCGCAACATGATCTCTCTCACACACACACACACACACACACACACACACACACACACACACACACACACACACACACACACACACACACACACACACACACACACACACACACACACAACTGTAAGCTTACTGGTTAAAAAGTCATGTATATTTGTGCATTATCAGAATTGTGAATCTCTTGATCCTTGACATCGGCTCCTTTTCGGCTCCTCTCGCACAAACGCTGAACTTTCTCATGACGAGTGAAAGAATGTTGAGATAAACATCAGCACTTTATCGTCACTCAATAACTTGCGCTGAACCGCATTACTTCAAAACAATAATAGGAAACCCAGAAGACGTGAGATTTGGAACGACTTGGAGTGTCATATGTCATATGCTATATATGGATCTTCTCCAAACTTTTAGCACAAAGTTGAAGGCTCAGAGTTGGAAAATGAAATTTCTCTTTACTTGAACTAGGAGACCAAAACCTGTTTCAGTATGACCATGCACAAAGCCAGCTTCATCTAGATGATCTTTCCATGGGTTGAAAGATTTGGAAGATCTCCAGCTATAAAGCTCCAATCCAATTGAACACTATGAACGTGAACGCTGACTGCACCTCAGGAAGCTCCTCACCTTCATCACTAACTGACTTTACTAACACACTTATAGCTGAATGAATCTCAACAAATCTCTACAAACTCTAGTGGAACACCTTCTCAGAAGAGTGGAGATTCTGAACAGCACATAAGGATCAGGTGTCCACAAACGTTTGTCTATTTACTGTAACTTTAGTGAAGTTCTGAGTAATGAGGGACAATCTGGGACATTGGAGTTAAAAAGAGGCAAAAAAAAAAAAAAAAAAGAAAGAGAAAGAGAGAGAGAAAGGAGGGATGCAGGCAACTGAAAAAAAGCATTTGGGACAAACCCGGTCTACGTTTACGGGTGTTTGGGAGGAGGAAAAGAGAACGAGGAATGATTCTGAAGTGGCGAGAAAGAGAAATAGAAAGAGGGAATTGGAACAAGATATACGTAATAGGGCTGAGAAAAAAGGAAGAGAGAAAGGTTGAGAAAATAAGACGGACAAATAAACAGATGGACGGATAGACAGATAAAGACAGAAAAATTAAAGAGAGAGTGCAAGAAGCGATAAGGGCAAGAAGAAGAAAAGGACAAAAGTGATATTGAAGCAGTAGAAAGACAAACGAAAGAGAGCAAAACAGACAATAAAGGAAGAGAGAGAGAGAGAGAGAGAGAGAGAGAGAGAGCGAGAGAGAGAGAGAGAGAGAGAGAGAAATGAGGGGAAGACAAAACAAAAGATGGAGGGAGCAAATATTAAGGGTGGGAAAGTCGCCGAATCTCAGTATTTACGTTCCGGATCAGATCCATAACAGAGTCTAAAGCATCATGGAGGAAGTCGATTTCATTCCAGATCTCTGCCAGAGCATCGTCCAGCTTCCTGCTCTCTCTCTCATTCTGCTCGCTCCATCCTTCTTCCTCCTTCTCTTCTTCTACTATCATTTCTAAAACTCCTCCTGAGAGGGTAACATGATGGACCGCTTTGCTTTTCACTGAGCAGAGTTTTTAAAAAGGGAAAGTGCATAGTATA
>NC_139587.1:27805443-27852943 GCF_946808225.1 Silurus aristotelis | reverse complement strand
ATATTAACGAGTATCTGGAATTCGCTTATGAATATTAAGCAGCAGTGGGTGGAGTGTGCAGATCAACACGGAGGTGGGAGAAATAAAATAAGGGTAGGATTTATTAGAAACAAGGAGGTGATGTTTTATAGGCACAGGGACGAGAGAAAAACGGCGGACGTGATGATCAACGCGTTTGTATTCGAACTGATTCTCATGGATTAGAGTTCTGATTAATTGAATACTCATTATATAATCATCTGATTATTAAAACATTAGTTATTAAAAAAAGTATCATCCAAAAAATTTAAGTCACTGATTGCGCATAAAATTAGTTGAACATAAAAATGAAGAAAGACCTCACTGTCATTGCAGTTGCATGCACATAGATAGATAGATAGATAGATAGATAGATAGATAGATAGATAGATAGATAGATAGATAGATAGATAGATAGATTGATAGATAAGATTCAAACGCATAAGTTGAGAATTAAAATAAAGATTTACAGAAATGTCATTGTTTCAACTGCAGTCTTTGTTGTTGTGTAACATGAGGAACAATCAGGAGCATCTGCAGGACATTGAGATGATGGAGATGGAGATGTTGGAGATGATATTACACACCGATCCAATGCAACATCCTCATCACAAACTCAATGAACTGAATTAAAAAAAAAAGGAAACGTTTATGTAAGAAGCTCGTGAGAAGCGGAGGTGTGAAACTCACCGCAACGCTGGAAACACCAGAGTCTGTTCTTTCAATCATTGTAGTACCGTGACACCACCCAGTATCCGTCCGGACCAATTACTGCAGAACCTAATCAGATCCAAAACAAACCAGACCGCGTGCTCTCCAGATCAAACCTCTCTCTGATACATCAGATCAGATCAGACCGGATCGGATCAGACTCCGGGAGCTGAGTGAACGCAGGATGCGAGCAGCGAAAAGCAATCAGCGGAAAAAAGGCGATTGTCGCTTTACATTCTTGCTTTCCTACCCGTATTCGGATAGGCCACGCCCTTCTCTATACCGATTGGTTAACTGAGCGGTATCCCCGCCTCCTACACTAAAGGATGGTGACGTCATCGCCGTTTGCGGAAGTCCGAAACTTTGATGAATGGACTAGAGTTTAGGGAGGAATAAAAATAAATGTAATGTAATTTAAATAAAACAAACAAACAAACAAATGAATGAATAAATTAATGTTCAGTAAAAAAACATAATGAAATAATTAAATAGTAAATACAACATTTGATATCATTTGGGCTTTCTCTGTTTGTTTGTTTGTTGGTTTGTTACTTATTTGTTTGTATTTATTCATGAATGTATTTATGAATAATTCGGAATAACTTTAAACAAGTAATTAAGTAAAGAATTAATCAAATGAATGATTGTGTAAATTAGCATACACAAATACAACACATAAATAAACGCATAAATAATAAGTGCATAAATAAATAAACAAATACAAAAGAAAGAAAGAAAGAAAGAAAGAAAGAAAGAAAGACTGAGGCCAAAGTAAAACATAATTTATTAAATTAATTAAATAATTAAACTAATTAGACAATTCCTTCATTTAATTGTGCCTTTTTTATTGCCCAATGTATTTATTTATTAATTTATGTATTTATTTACTAAATTTACCAAATTTACTAAATTTGGTTCACCATTAACGATCTAGAAAAAAGGTGTGGTCATCATTTCATAGAAAACAAGAATCTTTTTTCAGCTTCTCCCTTTAGGGGGCGCCACAGTGGATCATCCATCTCCACACCCCCCTGTCCTCTACATCTGCCTCTTTCACATCAACTACCTGCATGTCTTCTCTCACCACATCCATGAACCTCCTCCTTGTTCTTCCTCTTTTCCTCCTTCCTGGTGTCTCCATCCTCAGCATTCTCCTACTGATATACACCATGTCCCTCCTCTGCACATGTCCAAACCATCTCAATCTCACCTCCCTCACCTTGTCTCCAAAACGTCCTACATGTGCTGTCCCTCTAATAAACTCATTTCTAATCCTGTCCATCGTCGTCACTCCCAACGAAAACCTCAACATCTTCAGCTCTGCTACCTCCAGCTCCACCTCCTGTCTTAAACCATACAACATCTCAGGTCTCACCACAGTCCTATAAACTTTCCCTTTCACTCTCACAGATACTCTTCTATCACAAATCACTCCTGCTATCACTCTTCTCCACCCACTCCACCCTGCCTGCACTCTTTTCTTCACTTCTCTAACATTAATAAAAACAAGAATAATAATTATTAATGATAAAGGTTTTTTTTTTTTGCAGTTTTACGCATTAAATGAAAACTGGTAGTAAAATGTGTAAATTTTTTATTTATTTCTTTAAAGACATAAAAAAAAATATAATAAAAAAAGGAATCTATTTTACAAATACCGCTGTTACTATAGAAACGTGATCCCAGCCAATCCTAGACGAGGAGGCGTGACACTGCTGACCAACCACCGTGCAAGAGGCGGGGTTTACTGAATACGGGTGGGGCCTGCATAAAGCGGTCCCCTCGTGTGAAGGAAGCGCTCATTGGTGTACACAGTGTGAAAGATTTCATTCAACTTCAGGCGCACGCGCAGTTCGACCGGTGCAAGGCATTGTGGGAAGGGAAGTTTTTTCAAACCCAAATACTAATTACGTCACTGTTTAGACGCGAATTATCACCAGAAATCACGTGTAATGAAGTTGTTATAAGTATTTACTTATGATTAAATTAAAAATAAATGTATTTAAATGTAATTAATATTTAATTACATTACATTTAATTAAAAATATTAGATCTAGAAATACTAGATAAGATTTCTGCACATAATATAATATAATATATATATATATATATGAAATTTCTCGTTTTCTGAACTATATTTTATTTCTACAGTATGTTGAATCCTTTTATTCAGGGTTTTTTGCAGGATTTACTGTTCTGTAGTTACACTCACGAAAAAAAAAACTAAAAAAAAAAAAACCCACAAAAATGTGCTCCAGTGATTTAATAATAATAATAATAATAATAATAATAATAATAATAATAATAATAATAATAATAATAATAAATTAATAACAATAATAATAATATCATCAGTATTTATATTAGATAATAAAATGTAATATTTGAAATGAAAAAAAAATGTGCAAAATAAAAAAGTTACAATTTGCCAAAAACCTTTCCACATTATTTATAAACATGTTGCACATTGAAATCGTTCATTATGACATTTAATGTCACGAGACATCTCAGATACTCGAACCTTCAGTAAGGAAGTTTATTTTCTCAGTGTCTCTGTGTGACTCACCCCCACACTCACACATGGAGGTGGAAGTTTAATGGTTTGGGATTGTTTTGGAGCAGAGAAGATTCCGGAAAGTGAAAGTGAACCAACATGTCTCCTATTCCACACTTCAACACCGTGCAGTTCATCAAACAAGACGATGAGCCGAAGCGATAAACACGTCTGAGTTCTGTACGTGTTATTTAGAGAAAAAACAGACGTCTGGAGTGATATTTATTATGGAACCACCTGCCCAGTCACTGCACCTGAATCCTACTGAACTGCTCTGAGATGAACTGCATCAGAAAACCAGTGAAGAACATCTTTGGAAAGTTTTACAAGAGACACGGTGAAGTATTTCAGCTGAATGTTTGGAGAAACGGATGATGAGTGTGAACCTGTTCTTCATGCTAATGGAGGATTCTTTCGATGGAAACAAAGTGGAACATCTGAACATTTCTAGACTTAAATAGAAGAAATCTTCAGAACGTCTTATTTACCAAATTTGTTCCAGAAAAACAGAAGGAACATGTGTGTGTTTTTCACTTCTCTCTGAACTTTAAAATAAATGCAGTCAGTCATAACAAATGAACAGGAAGTGATGCACGAGTTATTATTGTAATACTTAGAACACTGATAACACACACACACACACACACACACACACACACACACACACACACACACACACACACACACACACACACACACATTAAATGACCTTTGACTTGAGAGTTATAAACATGAACCATGTACATGTTTGAATGAATGATCGAAGCTGCGAACGCGTCCTCGTGAAGCTGTTGTTGGACGTTTCAGCTCCGAGGCAAGAAGATAATCAGATCTTTGCAGCACCGTAGCATCTAGTTTTATCCCATTCTTCTTCACAAACCACAGGATCCTTCTGATATTCATTTTGATACCATTTGTAGAGAAGCGGCTCTTTATTTTTAGCCTCCATCTTCCACACCATGCTTCTGAATTTATGACTAAAGTACGTCCACAACTGAGAAGAAGATTCAAGATGTTTGATTTGTCACAAACGTACTGTAGTTATATAGAGAATACGACATGCAGTGAAATGCCAACCTGAACAGCTGCTCAGAAAATCATGCGTTAGATAAAAGGGACTGAGAAAATATATTAGATAATAATAGAGACCTTTTGGAGAAGTTAGATGGGCATGCTCTCATTAAGAAGCTTGTGGTAACATGCTCTTCCTAAACCTCTCAGATCTGGAAATCAGAAAGCAGAAACACTTGTCTAATGGCAGGAGAATTAATGAACAGGTAGTCACTGGGATGATTAGGATCCTTGATCATCTTCACAGCCCTGTTTCTGCATGAACTGATGTATGTATTCTGTGGAGAAGGAAGAGCAGACCCTGAGATACCACCCTCTGAAGGGCTTTAAAGTCCTGTTTGGAGCAGTTGCTGTACCAATCAGATCGGTGTGAGATTCTTGAACATTCCATTCTGCTTTTAGCCTCCAGCCAAGTAAAGTCAGGTACTGATGAAGTAAAGTGAGGAGGCCTCACTTTTTAAACGTGCAATAATAAATGGCATTTATGGCAGTGATCCTGTGCACACAGTGAGCTCCTTGAAGATCTGGTGTACATGCTGTGGAGAGGAAGATCTTGCTGCTATAGAGCTCTGATCTCATCCCTACTGAACACCTTCAGGATGAATGTGAACACTGACTGCACCCCAGGTCTCCTCACCTACATCAGTACCTGACTTTCATAACACACTTGTGGCTGATCCATAAACACACTCCAAAATCTAGTGGAACATCTTCCCAGAAGAGTGGAGGTATTTATAAAAGCTAAATGTGTGATGTGATGCTGATGACCAGGTGTCCCAATACTTTTGGCAATAAAGTGTATGTACATTTACATTTATGGCATTTGGTAGAGTTCCTTATCCAGAGCGACTTACATTTATCTCATTCATACAGCTGAGCAGTTATGGGGTTAAGGGCCTCACTCAGGGGCCCAGAAGTGGCAGCCTGGTTTGGTTGTGATAGATAGATAGAGGATTAGTGACATTCAGGTCCAAAGACCAATGCTTTAACCACTAATCCCCTATCTATCTATCTATCTATCTATCTATCTATCTATCTATCTATCTATCTATCTATCTATCTATCTATCTATCTATCTATCTATCTATCTATCTATCTATCTATCTATCTATCTATCTATCTATCTAGGAGGTGGCTTAGTGATTAAGGCTTTGGACTTTGGCTCTGAAGGTCATGAGTTTAAATCCCAGTCACACCAAGCTGCCACTCCTGGGCCCCTGAGTGAGGCCCTTAACCCCATAACTGCTCAGCTGTATGAATGAGATAAATGTAAGTTGCTCTGGATAAGGAACTCTACCGAATGCCATAAATGTAAATGTACATACACTATATTTCCAAAAGTATTGGGACACTTGGTCATCAGTACGGTATGTGATTTCTGAGCATCACATTCCACATTTACTCCCAATTTGCTTTTATAATTCCTTCCACTCTTCTGGAAAGATGTTCCACTAGATTTTAGAGTGTGTGAGATATTTGTGTTCATCAGCCATAAGGGTGTTCTGAAAGGCAGGAACTGATGAAGGTGAGGAGACCTGGGGTGCAGTCAGCGCTCACATTCATTCCAAAGGTGTTCAGTGGGGATGAGATCGGAGATAAATGTAAGTTGCTCTGGATGTGCAGTGCTTTCTAGAAAATTAAATATAAAATATAGGAGGAAATAACACACAGGTTTTTCTGAAGACTTCCCCCTTATTTGAATAAAGTGTTCATTTGTGCTCATTTTCATGAAGCATTTCACTGATCATGAAGTTCTCCGTATTTCACTTTCGAGGTATTTGTGTCCGTGTTTAGAGAGCCGCATTTCCTTCTGCTCCTGTGGTCTGTGATCTATAGCAGGAACCTCAGAGCTGCTCTGTTCACTGAACACATGCAGAAAAGTCCCTGATCTATTCATGAATGAACGATCAGCGTGGCTGCGTGAACTCTTACTGTGAACCCACACTTCCTGAAAACCTTCCCGAAAAATTTCTTCTCTCTTTTGCTTTCATTTTGTTCGTGTTGATGTAATCCGGCAAACGTTTCCTATAAGTGCCCATGCCAGATGTTTTAGAGGCGAAGAATTGCAGTGTATCAGGAATATAAACACTGGAGGATATACATTTCTCTGAATGAGATATGAATCATATTAGAGGATCGAAAAGTGGAATTAATCGCAGAGGCACAAATAGAAAAAGACGGTGTCGGGAATATGAAAGTGAAACACAAACAAACAATTAAATATCAACTAGGATTAAAAACAAGACCAAATTATAAAAAATTTAATAAAAATGATGGAAAGTTCATTCGCTTTGGAGCTTTTCTCAGATCAGACATGAAATTCCTAAAACTTCTTGTTCCTCCACATCATTGAGTCTCTTGTGTTCATAAAAACTTGTTGATTTGATCAAAATGCTTTTGTGCATCCTTTAATGGATTGTGTACGAGTGTCTGCTGTTTCCTACAGTATCAGTTGTTTATGTTCATGCATCAGAAAATATATTCTACTGGTTTGACCTGAATAGTTTTAACCCCCAAAAACATCTCAGTATCAGTTCATTGTTTACGTCATTGAATGTAAAATGATTAAACCAGATGTCAACATCTGTCATCTAACATTTCTATTAAACTTTATTGTGTAAATGTGTTGAACTGATGAATTGTGCAGATGAATCTTGAACGTCACTAATGAAGGCGAGTGAACAACATCAGATCAACCAATCATCAACCAGTTCTCTAAAACAGGTCAAAGGTGAATCTGGTGAATCTTCAGTTGGAGACTGAATGCAGACGGAGAAAAACACAGAATTATAATGTCTGAATATGGATGAACTAAAACTGTGCAGCATCACACTGAGAACATGAATAAACTTTCTGATGATTTTGTTTGTGATCAATGACAAAGTGACTTTTCATTCTGATGGGAATGAGATGTTCATTCACACAAATACTCACTTCTGAGAGATGAACTGAGGATTTTGGGAAAAGTTCAGACGTTTGCAAGAAATCCGACGTGTCGTTCTGTTTGTACAAATTATTATTCAGAAATGCACTTTACTGATTTATTAATATTAAGGACGATTCGAGCTCCAAAGCAGCTGAGAAAAACTGTAAATATGCTCTATGACCAAAAGTATTGGGACACCACTGTATAAAATGTCTTTGAATGTTGTAGCCTGAAATTTTCTCTTCACTTGATCTTGGAGACCCAAAACCTGTTCCAGCATGACAATACCCATGTGCACAAAGCCCATGAAGATAAGAAGATAAGGTTTCCACTGTTGGAGTAAAAGATTGAACACTTTTGGTATGATAAACATTCTCACATTCATCAGCACAAATCTCCACAAACACACTCCAAAATGTAAACATCTTCCCAGAAGAATGGAGGTTATAATAACAGTGAATGGGGACTAAATGTGGAATGGGATGTTCATGCTGGAACAGGTTTAAATCATATATGGATGAAAAGCATGTGTTTGTCCATACATTGTATTTTTATACAGGTATATTTGAAGGCATCTATCCATCTATAAGATCCAAAATGTCTTCGGAAAGATAATATTTTTCAGTTTATAATAAATGATGACAGAGATGTTCACAGAGGGAAGTGCAGCTCAGGCCACAAAAGCAGAAGGAAGTGGTGGATGTGGCACAAACTGGTAGAACATTAAGTACAGAGAATTACAGAGTAATACAGAGAGATTCTCCACTGGAGACGTTAAAACGAAGCTTCATCTTCTTCTGCTCAGCCGTAGGAATGATGAGGAATCATGGCAACTCTGAAGCTTCAGTTTTGGATGGAGGTCTTGGATTTGACTGGGTTTGGGATTGGAAGATATAGACAGCTTTCTTGCAGACCAAAAAATAATTTTTCTCCAGGGTTTCCCTTGAATTTGGCTTCCATCCAGCTTGCTCAAAAACCCTGACCAGTTTCCTGATCTCTGTGGATGAAATGCAGATAGGTTCAGAAGGGAAAGTCTTCTTCTTCTTTGTTGGAATCTGGTCTAACACTGGAGATTCTGTTGACGTTTCACCTTTTCTACAATCCACTGCTTCTAATACTCTCAAAGCTGAGACACAAAAAGAGGAAAACAAGAACAGGATAATCAAAGAGCAGTTCATTTTCATTATTCTGTTCAAATAAAATGATATTTGTACTAAGCAGGTGAGACACAATGGCCTTTATGGAGCAGCTGCTGGTCCTCCTGTAGGTTACAATGTGTTTCATAGGGATCAGTGGGTCGTGTGGGAAAAAGCAACAGGATCTGGAATAAGACATTGGTTATAGACAGAGAATATTATTATCATTCATTAATTAATGTATGCACTGATGTAGAACTCACCACTGGACACCAGGTGAGGTTCCTCATTCTAGCAGAACGTCTGATTTCACACAGAGACGTTTGAGATCCAGTAGAAATAAAAGTTCTGTGAGATCTTAGCTGTAGACTGAGAAAAAAAACAGGATATTGGTGTGATGGAAAGTTCTCCTGAGAATCTTTTTACATGATGCTTGTGTGCAAACAGGATCATATTTCTTTAAGGTCTTCCTCTAATCCTGACCTTCTCATCCCTTCATACGCCTGTATTTACGTCACATACCTATTTATATATATTCTTCAGCACAACAGTGAACCTCAGGATCAGATCATATGTGTAACAGAAATGAGTCATTAAGTCTCCAGTGTCTTCTGAAGAACTGTGATCATAATTACCTCATAATTCTCTTATTATAAAACATCCACAATCATACAAACAAAAAGCAGTGACTCTCAGAAAACCAGAACAAAAATATTCATTAGGTACAGTTACATGTGCGCCATACAGCATTTCAGTATCACTGTTACTACAGGCAGTAACACTGACCTCTTAAAAACACTAGTTGGCGCTATTACACTGATACTCAGAGGTGAGAATATGTGAGTTCTATAAAGAGCTCCACAGTGAACTGTACACACATATATATATGTGTGTGTACATACATTAGTCTTTTTTTTCTGAAGTCTGATCTAAGGCAAGATTTGGTGTAGATGTTTCACCTGCATGTTTAATTTATTTACTGTATAATTTCTCCAATGTGTTTAAAGCTGGATACGAGATGCCACCAGCATACAGTAAAAGTGAACTTCAAGACCACGCATGCAGATTATTTTAACCATTAACTAACGAATGTTATAAAAATGTAGAATAATATCTCCAAAGTCCTTTAACAGATTAGAATGAACAAGTAGAAAACAATGACTCTCAGGAAACCAGAACAAATACTGCACAGTGAAAATATTTATTAGAGACAGTTAGATGATACATGTATGTGATATATAACACTTGTTATTGTTTTACTGATTAATTCATACATAAAGACAGAACAGTCAGCGGTACTGAACTCTTAAAAACACCCGATGGCGCTGTTACATTGAGGTTTGGAGGCAGGAATATGTCAGTTTTAAAGTTTTACAGAAACAGTCATTTAGTGAAGGTTAGACTTCTGTGATGAAATCCGGTCTACTGTGGAGAATCAGGTTTAGGGGTTGAAGTGGTGCCTCCACAATTCAACGCTTTCATGTGGCCGTTAACCCATTCAGCTGCAGGATCCACACAGCGTTGATTTCCATTTACAGTCTCAAAACTGTGACACAAAAAAAGTGAAAAACTTGTTTAATGCAGAATTTTTAGGTTTTGTGAATTTTTCATTAATCTGATCAAATGATATTTGTCCTGAGCAGGTGCTACTCACACAATGGCCTTCAAGGGGCAGCTGCTGCTGGTCCTCCAGCAGGTCACAATGCGTTTTATTGGGATCTTTATATTAGTTGTGGTTGAACAGCAGGGGGTATTTTGGTCAAAGGCGTAAGGAGCTGAAATAAAAGATTGTTTATAGATGTAATTTAATGTATTATTGGTTCTGCTACATATAAGACAGATGTGTTCACACTGTATAGTCAATATAAGAAAGTGATGTAATACTCACCACTGGAAACCAGATGAAGAGAGCAGAGTGAGAGCACAAACAGCAGAGTCGTCAAGTTCCTCATTCTGGCAGAACGTCTGATTTCACACAGAGACGGAGTGGAGCGAGAGTTGAGAGGTCCAGTAGAGAGGAGAGTCGAGTGTTGAATAAGTGAGCGTCTCTGTACCTTATATATACAATCCAACAGAGTGATGCAAATGTCTGAGGTAAATTTTTTTCCTCTTTTTTTCTCAGTACTAGACTTCCTGCTACATTATAACATCCTTTTTTCTATTTCTTGAATGCTACTTCAGAGGAAAGTCTTCATTATTTGCAGAATTCGCCGGGAATTTTTTTTCACATGGTCATCTGCATATTGTTTACAGTTTTTCTCAGTTGCTTTGGAGCATTTCTCGAATCATCCTTAAGATTTGCAAATAAGTAAGTGCATTCTCGAAACAATGTGTACAAACAGCACAAGACATTGGATTTTAGGCAAAAGCCTGTTTTTTGCTCAAAATGGACTACAAGTATTGAAAATGCATGAGGCTGAATTTCTTCTAAGTGGCATCTATGAAGTTCATCAGCACAAATTGACACATTACTGTATGTGGGATATTGAATGTAAGAGACTGGACAGGATTCACACTTTTCTAATGTTCTTTACTAGTGGACTGCCAAAAAATGACAATATAATGTCATTTTGATAGAAAATAAAAAGACACAAATTAAAATTCCAAAAGGTAAACATAGGAAACACTTCTTAGGCAGAACTGCACATGCCGCACTATACAGTGTAATCAGTCTCTACCCCCTGATGTCCCAGTCTGTCAAACCATAGATTTTCATCCACATCACAACAGATATCATCCCTTGCAATACCATTGTGAGGTCATGATTGACAACATTGTCCACAATAAGGGCTCTAATTTTATCTGAAATGTGTCTCTGGCCTCTTCTTCCTCTTCCTCTATTTTGCCTCCTTACCCTTCCAGCATGCATCCTTATTCCTGCCTCTTGAACATGTTCATTTCCTTATTGTTCATCCATTTTCAACAATTGTAAATCTGTGTTTTGCTCTTTTTATATACACATTTGCCAATTACAGTAAATGTTCACGAGATTCAGCCTTGACCTATTTTAGAGAACTAGTTAATTATTGGTTGATCTGAAAGTAAACACGCCCCTTCATTAGTGACAATCAAGGGTCATCTTCACAATTTATCAGGACACATTTACCAAAAAAGTTTAATAGAACTGTGAGGAAGAAGAGCTTGAGAAATTTTGACAACTGGTTTAACCATTTTGCATTTAATGGCTTATGCAATGAACTGATGCCTAAATGTTTTTGGGGTTGAAACTATTCAGGTGAAACCAGTATAATACATTTTAAACAACATGAACATAAACAACTGATACTGTAGGAAAAGCAGACACTCGTACACAATCTATTAAATGATAGCATTCGCAATTTGATCAAAGCAACAAGAAATGTTCTTATGAAGAGCACAAACGACTCAATGATGTGGAGGAACAAGTAGTTTTGAGAATTTCATTTCTGATCTGAGAAACGCTCCAAAGCGACTCCAGAAAAAAACTGTAATGAATTTGTGCTGAAATTCAGATTCAGAAGGAAGTGAAATTTTGTGTCTTTTCAGTCGCTGTGATCCAAAACATAGTTTATATCAAGAAACACTGAAACTGTGCAGCATCACACTGAGAACATTAATAAACATTCTGATGATTTTGTTTGTGATCAATGACAAAAGGACTCGTTATTCTGATGGGAATGAGATGTTCATTGACACAAATACTCACTTCTGAGAGATGAACTGAGGATTTTGAGAAAAGTTCAGACTTTTGCAAAAAATCCAACGTGTAGTTTCTATCTCTAAATTTATCTCTTTAAACAAAATGCAGACGACCATGAGCTTTTCACCGAGCACACAGGCTGAAAAATCCCCACTTTATTCATGGATCAGGATTTTCCCCAGAGTTCCAGATGGTTAATTCATCGTTTACTGTAGAACCTTCATGCAAAAATAAGTTATTCTCCAAACTGTTACCACAATGTGGAAGGAGCACAATTGTACTGGACATCTTCGGATGTGGTAGCGTGACATTTTTTTTCTCCACTTGAACTAGGAGACCCAAACCTGTTCCAGTTCCATAAAGATCTGCTGTCCATGGGTTGGAGTAAAACATCTCCTTCTAGAGACCTCCAACCCTATTAAACACCTTTGGGATGAATGTGAACTCTGACTGCACCGCAGAGGCTCCTCACCTCACCGTCATCAGTATCTGACTTTACTAACGCACCAATCCAAAATCCAGTGAAGATCTTCCCTGAAGAGTGAAGGGTTTTGAAGCACATGCAAATCTAATTGTATTTTATCCTGATCCTAATCTGACGTTTCACTCTGTAACATCTGAAACTCTGGATTTTTGTCAACAATCGTGATTTTAAAAAAGCAGCCCAACTTACACTGGATCTTTACACAATGTACTCGAGTGGGAGAAAGTGAAGACAATGCCAGTCCTGATTCACAGAAGGGTTTCCTAATCCTGGGGGAAAGAAACCCATGACAAAAAGCCCCCCGTGTGAAAAAGTTTCATCAGAGTCTGCAAATAGTGAAACACTGCATAGAAGTCGTGTTCAAGAAAAAGAACGAGAAAAGAGGAAGAAACTCAGTACTAAGAAACCGCACACGTGGATCCTTCTCACGCTCTGATTGTGCATATAAAATGGAGAGAATTTCACTCATCCAGCACTCGACTCTCCTCTCTACTGGATCTCCAACTCTCGCTCTGCTCCGTCTCTGTGTGAAATCAGACGTTCTGATAGAATGAGGAACCTGACGACTCTGCTGTTTCTGCTGTCGCTCTGCTTTCTTCACCTGGTGTCCAGTGGTGAGTTTTACATTTTCAATCTCAATATTTTTTTTTACAATACAGTGTGTACAGTGATGTAGCAACAGGAACGATTTTTCTAAAACTATTAAACTTTGTTTCAGGTCCTGTTTCTTTCGAATACAAGAATCGCTGCTGTTCAAAAACATCAAATACGAAGATCCCTCTAAATAACATCGTGACCTACAGGAGGACCAGCAGCAGCTGCCCCATGAAGGCCATTGTGTGAGTCTCACCTGCTCAGTACAAATATAATCGTTGCATCTGATCAGCATTAGAATCTAATAAACCAGAATCAAATTTAAAGCGTAGAGTTGAACCTCTTAGTGTTGCTCTTTGATTTTTCTACATTAATCAAGTCCTTCTTTTTTGTATTACAGATTTGAGACTATAAAAGGAAAACAACTGTGTGTGGATCCTTCAGTTTCATGGGTCAAAAGTCACATGAAAGCAGTAGATCATAGAAACAAGGCTACGTCAACATCATAACTTCAAATATCAGAATTTAACTGGAATTTGTAATTTATTATACAACTGACATCATTCACACATTTCTATTTTTTTTTTGAGATAAGTATCACTGTAGCATCTTCATGTTGTCATATGAAATAAAATGCATGTAAAATGTACATGTCTCTAATAAATCTATAATAAATATATATATGTACAGAATTTGTTCTGGTTTCCTGAAACTCATTGTTTTATAATTGCATTATCAGCACTGTTGTGTGATGGGTGATGTGGTGTAGTTTCTGTTTTTCAAATTCGCCACTTTCCTGCCCATGGAATTACTGTATAGTTAAGGACCAAATGGGACAAAAGTTACATTAAGGTCAAGTAACACACTGAAGAAGACACAACCCTGATCAACCACCACTAGCAGGTCATTTACCACTTTAACCAGTGCCGTCTCTGTGCTACAGTGAGGCCTAAATCCTGACATAAATGTTATTTCTATCCAGGTCTGAAATTATCTGTTTGAAAAAACATAATTTGTTAATTTTGATGAGGAATAAATTGTAATTAGTTCAGTCACTTGGAGGGAGTGATTCAAATTGTGGATTTGGTATTGTATCTACTGGTATTGTATCTACTGGTATTGTATCTACTGGTATTGTATCTACTGGTATTGTATCTACAGGCTTTGTTATCAGATTGTCTGGCAAGAAATTTGGCATAAAAATGTTCATTTTGCTATTAAAATCACTTATTATTTATCAACAGGTAAAATGTTTACCATTTCAAACATCTGATATTCTTTAGGAAAATATTTACTATTTCTATTAACCCCATTGATGGCTTTCTGACCTTATATAAAAAAGTGTTTTTGAAAAGAGAAATAAAAAAGCAAAAGATGGAGAAGTAAAAGATCCAACACAAGGAATATATAAAACAGTAATTCCATGGGCAGGAAAGTGGCGAATTTGAAAAACAGAAACTACACCACATCACCCATCACACAACAGTGCTGATAATGCAATTATAAAACAATGAGTTTCAGGAAACCAGAACAAATTCTGTACATATATATATTTATTATAGATTTATTAGAGACATGTACATTTTACATGCATTTTATTTCATATGACAACATGAAGATGCTACAGTGATACTTATCTCAAAAAAAAAATAGAAATGTGTGAATGATGTCAGTTGTATAATAAATTACAAATTCCAGTTAAATTCTGATATTTGAAGTTATGATGTTGACGTAGCCTTGTTTCTATGATCTACTGCTTTCATGTGACTTTTGACCCATGAAACTGAAGGATCCACACACAGTTGTTTTCCTTTTATAGTCTCAAATCTGTAATACAAAAAAGAAGGACTTGATTAATGTAGAAAAATCAAAGAGCAACACTAAGAGGTTCAACTCTACGCTTTAAATTTGATTCTGGTTTATTAGATTCTAATGCTGATCAGATGCAACGATTATATTTGTACTGAGCAGGTGAGACTCACACAATGGCCTTCATGGGGCAGCTGCTGCTGGTCCTCCTGTAGGTCACGATGTTATTTAGAGGGATCTTCGTATTTGATGTTTTTGAACAGCAGCGATTCTTGTATTCGAAAGAAACAGGACCTGAAACAAAGTTTAATAGTTTTAGAAAAATCGTTCCTGTTGCTACATCACTGTACACACTGTATTGTAAAAAAAAATATTGAGATTGAAAATGTAAAACTCACCACTGGACACCAGGTGAAGAAAGCAGAGCGACAGCAGAAACAGCAGAGTCGTCAGGTTCCTCATTCTATCAGAACGTCTGATTTCACACAGAGACGGAGCAGAGCGAGAGTTGGAGATCCAGTAGAGAGGAGAGTCGAGTGCTGGATGAGTGAAATTCTCTCCATTTTATATGCACAATCAGAGCGTGAGAAGGATCCACGTGTGCGGTTTCTTAGTACTGAGTTTCTTCCTCTTTTCTCGTTCTTTTTCTTGAACACGACTTCTATGCAGTGTTTCACTATTTGCAGACTCTGATGAAACTTTTTCACACGGGGGGCTTTTTGTCATGGGTTTCTTTCCCCCAGGATTAGGAAACCCTTCTGTGAATCAGGACTGGCATTGTCTTCACTTTCTCCCACTCGAGTACATTGTGTAAAGATCCAGTGTAAGTTGGGCTGCTTTTTTAAAATCACGATTGTTGACAAAAATCCAGAGTTTCAGATGTTACAGAGTGAAACGTCAGATTAGGATCAGGATAAAATACAATTAGATTTGCATGTGCTTCAAAACCCTTCACTCTTCAGGGAAGATCTTCACTGGATTTTGGATTGGTGCGTTAGTAAAGTCAGATACTGATGACGGTGAGGTGAGGAGCCTCTGCGGTGCAGTCAGAGTTCACATTCATCCCAAAGGTGTTTAATAGGGTTGGAGGTCTCTAGAAGGAGATGTTTTACTCCAACCCATGGACAGCAGATCTTTATGGAACTGGAACAGGTTTGGGTCTCCTAGTTCAAGTGGAGAATAAAATGTCATGCTACCACATCCGAAGATGTCCAGTACAATTGTGCTCCTTCCACATTGTGGTAACAGTTTGGAGAAGAACCACAAATGGCTTGAAAAGTCAGGTGACAGTTTGTATAACATAAAATGAGAGAATCCGTGTTCACATTTTCATTTCCTTCTGCTCCTGATTCAGAAAACCAACGTGATCCTGATGGATGTTATTGGGTCTGAGGTGTGTGTGTGTGTGTGTGTGTGTGTGTGTGTGTGTGTGTGTGTGTGTGTGTGTGTGTGTGTGTGTGTCATATGGTAAAAAATATTCATTTATATATTTTTAATATATGTTAAATATATGTTTTATGCAGCGATGTTTAATAAAATATATTTTTATAGAAATTATTAAAAAATTTTATTTAAACCAAATATATTTCAAATTATATTTTAGGGTCAAGAAAATACATTTGATAATATAATATATATAAAATGTTCCTTGCTTGATTTGTGAAATGTGTTACTGTATATGTACATGTTTTAGACATAAAATAAAGATTTTCTTAACATTTTTAATGTGAATGTATTTTCTTGGATTGAAATATTTGGAGGCCAAAATAAAATAATTAGAAAATATACATACATATATATATAATTTATATTCATATTTTTTTAGTATTTATGTAAATATATTTTTCAATATATTTTAGCAAATATTTTATTTTATATATATTTTTTAAATCATTTTTTTTTATCGTGTGTGTGTGTGTGTGTGTGTGTGTGTGTGTGTGTGTGTGTGTGTGTGTGTGTGTGTGTGTGTGTGCTTTACATCTGGACTTCAAGGAGATCTTATTTTTCAATGAAGGTTCTACAATAATAATAATAATAATAATAATAATAATAATAATAATAATAATAATAATAATAATAATAATAATTAACCATCTGGAATCCTGATTCATGAATAAAGTGGGGATTTTTCAGGCTGTGTGTTCGGTGAAAAGCTCAGTAGTGCGGTTCCTCGTGTTGAACACAAACCACAAATGCAGAAGGAAGTGACCGTGAAGTGTCACTCCGACTCTCTGTACTATAATACCTAGAAGGTTCCCTACAGAGAACTCTAATATTAAAGGGGTACTTCATGAACATTTTACAATTTATAATAAATCCATGTTGAGCTTTCACATGAGGGACTGTGATTTTTTTAAATATCTTCTTCATTCAGCTTCTCTCATTAGGGGTCCCTGGTGGCTCCATCCTCAGCATTGTTCTAGCGATGTACCCCATGTCCCTCCTCTGCACATGTCCAAACCAGAGATTTTTTTAAATACATGATTAATGAAAATAAAGCAACTATTACAACCAATTTATACCAATTTCAAGCATAAAAATTAATAAAAAATACATGAATGGCCAAAATATTGCTGACAAGACAGATATTTTTCATAATTATTACACAAGTTATTTGTTCTCCATAAGATTGGTATGTTTTCTTTAACATCTTATTCCACATTTATTCCCAATTTGCTGTAAGAATAACCACAAAACACCCTTAAACCCTAGTAAGATATTATGAGGAAGCTCTTGAGGAAGACATGCACTGTGATGCGTTTCTGTGGGGAATGTTTTTAATGACTAATGAAACAAAAACAGGCCTCGCTCATGGATGCAGGACTATAAATTTAACATCTGTATATTCTAGAAGTTATACACTATGCCAGTTTCTGTCTCTTTAGCACTTATGCTAATGTGGAAAAATATTTACTTACAAAAATACTCTAATTACAATAACAGTAATAAGTCTGGTGTCATCCGTAGTTCCAAGTAATGTTTGAGGAGGGAAGGGGGGGTGTAAACATTTGCACAGGGCGGTGATTAGCTGGGCTCGATGTGGACACAGGACACCTTGTGTCCCTGAACAGAGAGCCTTTGTTCACTCTTAACACAATTTCACGGAAATTTGTAAAACTCAGAGCCACAGTCAAGTTCCTGGGTTTGCAAGGACTCTCAGGCTCAGGAAGGGGCGGAGCTTAAATCAGAAATCATGAGCATTACCATTAGCATGAAATACTGGTTTTAATATGCAGAAGAATTCAAATCAAATTATATTCGATTTTGGAAAAATGATGTTAGTCTAAAATTTGCTAGCAAGCTTCCACGATATATAATGAGCTAATGTTAGCTAGGTTACTAACCAACATAGACACCAAGACCTTTAACCATGTAGCTACACTATATGGTCAAACGTTTGTGGACACCTGACCATAAGACTGAAATGTATAATCTTGAATATTCAAACATTTATCCATTCCTCATTTAGTCCCCTTTTGCTGTTATAATAACCTCCACTATTCTGAGGAAGATGTTCCACTAGAGTTTACAGTGTGTTTGTGGAGATGTGTGTGATTAATTCAAAAACAATTGCGTTAGTATAGTCAGATTCTGATGTAGGTGAGAAGGTGAGAAGACCTGTGGTGCAGATGGTGTTTACATCCATCCCAAAGGTGTTCAGTAGGGTTGAGATCAGAGCTCTATAACAGGCCATGCAAGATCTTCCTCTCCAGCTTGTGTAAAACATCTTTATAGAAGCTGCCTTTGTGCACAGGGGCATTGTCAGGGTGGAACCTTTGTTTTCCCTGTAGTTAGCGTCCATACATCTTGTCCTAAAACCTCTTTAGCAACTCCACAACACGATGCAACCCCACCATGCTTCACAGTAGCAAAGAATTTCTGTCCAAAGTAATACTTTGTGCCAAGGACAAAAAAAATGCCAAACTTAACCTTTTCCACACGTTTTCAAAGAGTCTAATATTCTTCTGGAAAAAATCCAGAAAAAGTGCACAAGCATGTTATTATTCTCAGTGCTGACCAGAAGAGTGGGAGCCTAAGCATGAAGATCTATGAGCGCGTACAAATACAAATATGTACTGTATAACACCAGACCTGTGTGTTGAAGCTTCAGATTTAATAAATGTTATATTTACATAATTCCAGGAATGAACGTAAATCTAATTAAACAACCTGGAAGAATTTTATTGACGACTTTATAACATGAATTTAGATTCATATTCACATGATAGAGCATAAGTGTGTAGGCGACGTGTTTATACACTATTCTAATGTCTTGAATCAGTTCAGCATATTTAGATTTTTTAAGATTTCTCCTGTTTAAATATATTTTTTGTTTTAGAAATGAAATAAATTTGCACCTATACTATTTTTAATATCCCTATTTCACTTTCCATAAGAGCTATTTGTAATTGTTTAAATGTAAGTTCAGCATCAGACAGGATGATGTGACAGCGCCACCTTGTGTTCAGGATGCTTTACTTCTTTTCTATACAATAAGTTATCAGAGGATTAATGAAGAGAGACAACAGAACTGTTGGTAAATATTCTACTGATGGACCTTGATGTGGTTTATGTGCTTAATAAATGTATTTATGAAGCGTATGATTAGAAATATTCTGACAAATCAGAAACTGATGCTGATGTCCTGTCTTTTTTGATGATACGGAATATTATCGGAATTGGTTATGAATGTGGAATATTGTGGAATGCTGAACATTTTAGCATTACTAACTCTGTATTCTTATAGTTGTGATTGCTAAATAGGACTGAACTGAAGAAAACTACTCAGGCCAACATGCTGTCCATTTTACTGAGTATAATGTGGTCAAAATCCATAGAGGATTTTAGAAATGTTTCACATAGCTAGATAGTAGTAGGTCATTTGGCACCTTAATCAGCACCGTCTCCGCTATAAAACCTGACTAAAATATTTAAAAAAATTTATTCCTATGCAAGGTGTGAAACGTGTATATAAGGAATCTGGGATTCAAGTTGATTTTATGAGTTTGATGAGGAAATTAACATTTACATTTATGGCATTTGGCAGATGTCCTTATCCAATTATCTTGTGTATACAACCAAGTACTAGAGAGTTAAGGACCTTGCTCAAGGGCCCAACACTGGAAGCTTGGTGGTGCTGGAATTTGAACTACACCCACTTCATTGGTAAAGTCATATCCTCACATGGGTTTTCTTACCACTGATATGCAGATGAAACTCAACTCATCTTTTTTTTTCCCTCCCTCAGATACCACAGCTTTCTGATGAGTGCTCATCAATTAAAACTCAACCCCAGCAAAACAGAACCGCTGATCATCCCAGGTGATTCATCTCTAGGTCAAGATCTCAGATTAACTCCTCATGACTGCTCTCCCCTTCAGCCACTGCTCGTAACCTCGGGGTAACTATGGACAATGAACTGTCCTTCTTCTCACATGTCGCTAATGTTACTCGTTCCTGTTCATTTCTTTTCTACAACAGCCAAAGGATTCGACCATTTCTGTCCACACATGCTGCCCAGGGGCTTGTTCAGGCTCTTATGATTTCGAGACTGGACTACTGCAACTCTCTGCTGGCAGGTCTTCCCCTGAACGCTACTCGTCCACTGCAAATGATCCAAAATGCAGCTGCATGACTTGTGTTCAATCAGCCCAAGTTCTCCCACACCAGTAGCTGCACGTATCAGATTCAAAACACTGATGTTCACCTACAAGGCCAAAAATGAACCAGCACCATCTTACCTCAGCGACCTCATCACATCTCGCACTGCACCACGCTGTCTGAGATCCTCCAGCACTGCTCCACTGGTACCACCTTCTCTCAGAATGAGAGGTAAGTACACTTCACCGAGGTGGTGGAATAAACTTCCCCTAGATGTCCGTACAGTGGAGTCCCTGACTATCTTCAAGCAATGATTGAATACCTACCTCTTCCTGAAACACTTAAATTAGCACTTTCCAAGTTTGCTTTGTAGAATTCAAGAGTTATATTTATATTAAGTTTGTAATCTGGTGTACCTGTGTAGATTTATTCATTGCTGGAGACTCACAGCACTTTTGTACGTCGCTCTGGATACAGGCGTCTGATAAATGCCGCAAATGTAAATGTAAATGTTGCTGTTACTGATATCTACAGGGTTGGTTATTATATCACCTGGCTTTTCTTTAAATATCAGAATTTCTGTTCCTGACATTTACATTTTTGCATTGAAAAATAAAAAAATAAATGAAATCATCACTGGAACATTTCGACGTGTGCATGTTTCTGTGGTGATCTTATTCCTAGACAACTTTTCTACAGTATCGATCGAAGAATCTAGGATTATTCTTGTTATATCCAATTAGAGAGAAGTTCCTAAGAGATTTTCTGTAGCTCAGGAGGCCATTTTTCCAAGCTGTTTAAAATGTGACTAGTTTGGTTTGACATCATTTATGTTCTGATGTTGAAGTGGTCTGTTTTAAGGTGTGTGTGATTGTTATATGAGGGTGATTGTGTTTCGGATTGGTCAATGCATCTTGCAAAATGATTGTCATATAGATGGAAAAGTGAAGGATGCCATAAATGAAAACAATAGCACAAAATTATAATGAATAAAGATACAATTTAATTTGAATAAAACATAAAAAAAAGAAACTCCTTCTAAATGATTTAAAAACTATTTGTAAATTACAACAAGTCACAAAAAAACTCAACAAAAACTGCACATTGTATAGACTTATTAAAGACATTTACATGTTCCCTGTGTGTTACTCCACACCACTGCAACTTTTATGGATTCATTCTTTGGGAACACACATGAAGATGCTAAAAAACAGTGCTAACTCTTAGTGTTGTTACACTCAGGCTCATAGGTGTGAATCTGTCAGTTAATAAATAAATAATACAGAAGATCTAGTCTGATGCTGGGATTCAGGGTTTTGGTGTCGAAATGGCCTTTTGGACCCATGGAGCTGAGGGATCTGCACAGATCTGTTTTCTCTTTATGGTTGTAAATCTGTGAAACAAAAAGAGGGACATAATGAGATCAGATTAATACAAGTGATTGCATTTTTACATACATTAATCGCATTTTTACATCTAATGGGTTTCTATCATTGCTCAGGTGTGGCAGCATTGTGCGGCTTTACAACTGTAAGCTTGTGATACTCACACAATGGCCTTTATAGGGCAGCTGCTGCTGGTGCTCCTGTAGCTCACAATGTTCTTTAAAGGGATCCTCATAGTAGTTATAGTTGAACAGCAGCGTGTCTTGTATTCAAAAGCAAAAGGAGCTAAAACAAAGCATTATAGAGTTTATTATAAATCATACTGATATATACAAGACAGATGAGGTCAGCATTCTGCATTTATCACAGTGATGTAACACTCACCACTGAACACCAGATGAAGAGAGCAGAGCGAGAGCACAAACAGCAGAGCCGTCAGGTTCCTCATACTGGCAGAACGTCTGATTTCACACAGAGATAGAAGAGAGGAGATCCAGTAGAGAGGAGAGTCGAGTGCTGGATGAGTGAAATTCTCTCTATCTTATATATACACTCAGAGGAGGAGCACATGTGCAGTTTCATAGTACTGAATTTCCTGCTACAATTCATAACATCCTTCCTCTTTTCTTTTCCTTTCTCTTCTATGCAACGTTTTCACTATTGACAGAAATCAGACGTTATTTTGATGAGGGTTTCTCATCATTCTGAGAGATTTACAGTATTTGGCAGACGTCTTTATCCAAATAAATAAAAAGACAGAAGTGTAAAAACTTAATAAATGGTAATCATTTATTTTTTTTTATCATTGAGAAACTGATGCTGATGTTGTGTCCTTTTTTTTTGGAATCATGTGCACTGATGCAACTGCAAGACATTTTAGTGCATTTCCTATGTTTGTAGCCTAATCACATGATGCGCAAAATAACAATTGTTAATGAATGTGAAATATGCAGAACATTTAACAAACTCTACAGACTCTACAGACTTTGCTTTATAGGACTGAACCGAAGAAAACTGCTTAGGCCAACATGCTAGATAGATAGATAGATAGATAGATAGATAGATAGATAGATAGATAGATAGATAGATAGATAGATAGATAGATAGATAGATAGATAGATAGATAGACAGACAGACAGACAGACAGACAGACAGACAGACAGACAGACAGACAGACAGACAGACAGACAGACAGACAGACAGACAGATGTCTGAGTCCCAAACACTAATTAAGACTGTGAGGCTTTGTAAGAGAAACATCTGCTCTCTGTTGTAGCCTTCTCTATTCAGTGTACCAACAAATAGCCTGTACCTTTTGAGTGAAGTAGGCATGCATCTCCATTACAGACCAAATGCTTTTTGATAGTAAAAAATGGTAGTCAGTTTTTTGATTATTATGTCATTTCAACTAAATAAATGAACAGCTAAAAACAGACACTATGGATTTCCACATTCAGCTTTTACCCCTGCATAGAGGAGCGTTTCACACCGTTTTTTGACCAGGGTTAGGAAGCCGTGCTCTGAAGCAGGGATAGAACTGCTTACTGATGGAAGTGAGGTGAGGAGGCCTGGGGTGCAGTCAGCATTTCAGTTCATCCTAAAAGTGTTCATTTAGCTTGAGGTGTTTTCAGCAGCCCACTCAAGATCCATTACAAATCATGGAAACCACATAGAGTTGATCTTTGTGCACAGGGACATGGTCATGGACAGGTTCCAGTCCAGTTCCAGTTGGGGGACGATGAAATTCTAACAATACAATACAATACAAACAAACTATAATAACTGTTCTGGTGCTACTGATAAGTCTGAAATAATTACTGAGCTGTAGATCAAAGGCAATTACACTAACCACCATTACATAATCGACTGCTTTTAGATCTTATTTTCCCCTTTACAAAAAGCCATCTGGATAACATCAATACCAACAATGACGTTGTTACAGATAGTGTGTGTGTGTGTGTGTGTGTGTGTGTGTGTGTGTGTGTGTGTGTGTGTGTGGTGGGGATTTCAGAATTCCAGGGAAAATCCTGATACATGAATGGAGTGGGAATTTTTCAGCCTGTGTTCGGTGAAAAGTTTAGCAGTGCGGTTCCTCATGTCGTACACAAACCAGACGAGCAGAAGGAAGTGGCCAGGAAGCGTCACTCCGACTCTCTGTACTATAATACCTAGAATGTTCAATACAGAGAACTTTAATATTACAGGGGGACTTCATGAAAATGTCACAAATCATAATCCATGTTTTGACAGAGCTCTCAAACATAAGGACTCTGTATAGAATTACGACTCTGTATCATAGTAACTGTAGTTTTATATATATATATATATATATATCTAGACCAACTGTAAGAGCCTTACACAAGGGCTTATTCCTGGCAGCTTGGCATTGCTGGAATATGAACTCATAACCTTTCTGATCAGATGAGCTTAACTACTGATCTACCACTTTCACTGAGCTCCAGACATGCCCGCTCTCACCTTTCAACTTGTCCTGATAATGTAACATTACCCTTAGAACACATTACTACCCCCACCATGCTACACAGCTTTCCGTGTTCTCTGAGATTTCAACGTACTTTTTAAGCAAATAATATGCTTTTTCTCTGTTCTTGATCGTCCTATTCACAGAAGGATGGATCACATTTAGCATTCCAACAAGAGACCATAACAGTTGCACTTAATATTAATCTGGAACATTTTAATTAAATTAGAAATTTGAAAAATTCCATTACAATAAATCAATACAGTATATGTTATAAACATGAATTTATATATATTGAAGCTTCAGATAAAATTAATAAATTATGTAGAAATTTTGAAAAACGAAATTATTCAGATATAATAACAATGATAGTTAAATAATTTCTGGGATTAACTAATAATAACCAAAGCGGCTTGGAAGAATTTTACTCCTGACATCATTCCTCAGGTTTTAGGTTAATATTAATATATGACATTTTTTTATTTACGTAGGCTACAGGTTCACACACGGTCAAATATTCTGTTTTAGTTTAAGATTTTTTTTTTTTTTTTTTTTTTTGATACGAGAAAAAATTTGAATAATGATCCATGAATGGAAAAATACCCTAAAACCAAAACCCTGATCAGGGTGACAGCGCCACCGTGTGTTCAGCATTCTTCAGGTCTTACAATACCATGAGTGATGAAACTTAAGAGAGAATCTGTAATGGATGCATTATAGACACACAACTGTGCTTAAACCATGTCTGTGTTACAGTATCATTTTTATGTGTTTTATATTCTTATTTAATGTTATGAATTTTTTAAGGAATCATTTTAAGCATGTTATTTTACAGACATGATGATGTTTGATACAAATGAATATCATCATTCTCCTTCAGTTGTAGATATACTTCTCATAGATAGATAGATAGATAGATAGATAGATAGATAGATAGATAGATAGATAGATAGATAGATAGATAGATAGATAGATAGATAGATAGATAGAAACTCCATGCAGAAGTATTGCATCAGGTTTGATTAGTGAAATCGAGCAGAAGCCATCAGGATCACTGGTCTGCTAATTGTAAATCTTCTACCCTACAGACCCCTCAGATGAACTTTTGTTTTTCATTTCTTAAAATAATAATAAAACTCCTACAATCTGCTCGTCCAGACTCCAGGATATGACATATTCTAAGAATATTAACAGATGCAGCACAGTAAGAAGGTCCCGGCACTAAAAAAAGAAAAGAGAAAGGAGGTTCTAAATGTGTATCAGGAAGCCTGGCACTGAAGGTAATTTCCATGCTTTCTGTAAGTGTATATATTAAAGTGAGAGAAGCTCAGTCCTTCAGCACTCCACCTTCCTTTCTCTTGGATCTCAGACGTTCTGCCAGAATGAGGAACCTGATGACTCTGCTGTTTGTGCTCTCGCTCTGCTTTCTTCACCTGGTGTTCAGTGGTGAGTATGACATCATTCTGTTAGATGTGGATTTTTTTTTTTAATGAATGATAAATAAGCCACTAGAATTTGAACCATAATTTGTAAGTAAGGGTTCGGTCCATTGGCTTTTATTTTATCAGGCAATTCTTCATCCAAATTTGATGCCACAATCCATTCCAGAATGGAACAGGTTTTCTTTAGAAGCAGGATTGCACTGTATATGTCTTCCATCGTTTTCACCCTAATACCTCTATAGCATCCTGACGACACAATACTCACACCACCATGCTTCACAATAGGGATTTGTAGCATTAAAAGCTCAAATACGATCTTTTCTACATGAATCGGTGCCGTTTAACGTCATTCAAGTTATTTTAAGTGGATTTGAAACCTTGGAGACTTTACACACACTTTGTTCAGTAGCACATTTTTAATTTCCAGAGTTTCCATTCGTTGTGTATTTGAAACGGTATTATGTAGTACTGGGGTCTTCAACGTTTTTGAGGTCAGGGACCACTTAGATGAGAGAGACATGGAGCAGGGACATCGGATACAGAATTTGCCAAATGTAGTCACTAACATTAAAAGAAACCAGTCATATTACTCTAATTATATTATATGAAGGCAATCAGAACCATGTTGTTGTTGCATCATTGTCTGTGAATTTTTCACATATTTCCAAAACTTTCAAAAAGATTTATTCATCAGAACAAACATCGATCTTGCAATTAAAAATCACAGTGTATTAAGTTGTTTACAAGTACATTTTCTTTTTACTATCAGGGGGACTATTATGTATTTACATAAACTACAGCTTTAATTTTTTTATAGAACTTTAATGTATTAATTATAATATTTAAAAAAATGTTTTTAAAACATTTATTTTACTTTAATGTTTTTACAAGGTTTATTATTTTTTTAACAGAAATGTATTTGTGATTCAACATTAATTAGCTGACCACATGCAGTTCCGCTTTAGACCCACTAGAGGTCGCGGATTCCCAATTGAAGACCCATAATGTAGTGCATTGTGTATGTAATTTCCTGACTGAATGGTTACTGATCATCATTCTGATGTTTCCTCTTTTAGCTCCTATTGCTTTTTAGTTCAAAGACACATGCTGTTCAGCGTTAACGAAATTCAAGATCCCTCTGAACAACGTTGTCTCCTACAGGAAGACGGGCAGCAGCTGCCCCCTAAAAGCTTTTATGTGAGTATCACAATTATTTAAATCCCAAGGCCATGTTTTTCTGTTCTACCTGAGACACTTTCCACTTCTACCTGCATGAAAGCTAAAACTGTTGACTCTGTTATTTATTTATTAACTTCTAATCGAAAGTTTGTGGACGCCCAACCATAGGATTGCTCCTTCTCCAAAATCCTGTATCAGATTTATTCCTCATTTACTCTTATAATAAGCTCCACCCTTCTGGATGTTCTTCTAGATTTTGTGGAGGTGTATGGAGATGCATTTAGCCACAAGGGTGTTAGTAAAGTCAGGTAGTGATGTAGGTGATGTGAGGAGATCTGGGGTGCAGACAGCGTTCACATTCATCGGAAAAGATGTTCAATAGATTTGGAGGCAACAACTTTGTGGTAACATTTTCTAAAAGAACCTCATATGACTGGAAGTCTGTGGTGTCCCAAGACCTTTGGCAAAACAAATAATGACTGACTTGAATGATTCCTTGTCTGAATCCTATGTCTTTTATTATTATTTTTTGACTCACATGGACATTTAATCAGAAGGTCATGAGGTCAAATCCTAGCAGACATCAAATTATCACAGCTGGGACCTTGAGCAATGCCTGTAATCATTACTTGCTCAGTTTTTTAAAACCCCTCTTCTAAAAACATTCCTATTTCTAAAGCAATAATGGAAAATGAAGCTCAGGCTCACGTCTCTTGCGGATGAGAACAGGATTTCTTTGGAAACAGTGTTCCACTGCATTTGCCTTCCATCTATCTTGCGTTGTATGGGGTCCTTGAGTGTTTTGAAAGGTATCTTCAAATAACATGTATTATTATTATTTTTATTATTTTAAAAGCTTAACATCAACTGTACAACACTGTGCTCCCACCACCATGCTTCATATTTGGATTGTTTTGCTAATCTAATGAATCCATGCACATGACACCTACACATCTTTTTACACTTATTCATCTCTCATTGTATTCGAGTTTATTAAGCTGAAGTCTATATACACATTGGTTTCCATCAAAACAATAAAAAAATACAATAAAAAAATAAAAAAACACAGAAAAACATGCTGCACAATTCGAGCAGAATGCCAGAATGTTACTGAGAATAAAATAATCGAGAAAGTCATTTAGGTTATTACATCTATACATATTTTTACAGGTTTGATTTAAAGAATGCACATTTATATACATTACATGTTTATCTCACTGATTCTCAACCTGTATATTTGCGTCTTTCTCACAGCTTCGAGACCAAGGCCTTGAGGAGGTTCTGTGTGGATCCTAAGGCTTCATGGGTCAAGAATCACATAACAGCAGTAGATCTCCGAAAAAACTCAAAATCGAAACCTTGAAGCTCAGCACTCGAGGCCCATTCAACACAAACATCTGTTTCATACAAAACGTATTTGATTGTCAGCAATGTGTATAATCAGGGGCATTTCTGTGACTTTCTTTCTTAGCTCCGAGTCTCAATAGCGCCATCTAGTGTTTTCTTTTTCATAGTGCATTCTGACCTACTTTGTGAATATGATTGATATAATTTTATGGTCATTTTTAATTCTTGAACTTTTTACCAAAACACGAGTGATGGTAATTATATTATTTTATTATATTTACATACGTATATTTGAGCTATTTGAGGTCTGAATAAGTCAAATATGCGTATAACTGTAAATAAATATTATAATGAGTTTAACGGTGACTTTGTGATTTCTAATTGTTAATGAGATGATAAAGAACTTCTGCTTTATCTTATTACAGTTATCTAACAAGAAAAAAATATGTCCATACTTTTTTATATTTTTTCTCGTTTGCTATCACAAATCAGAGGCCACGGCTTTTAAACATGAACAAATTGACCACATCTGTTACCAATGACATGTTTATTTACAGCCACAGTTTGAAACAGAGAAAATAAAAGTGTAGCTGTGTTTGGTGACCTAAGTGACTAATTTATAACCTGATTGTTTATGGTTGCTTTAAGTGTATAGATTTTATTTTTATTAGAAAAAATCATAAATGAAGATAAATAAAGAAGACAAAACTATTTATATAAATCGTGCCGTTTATTGCGACCCACCTGTCATGCCTTTATTTTCCACTAGAGGGCGGCGCCGCACACTTTGAGGAATAATATGAAAGGACATGAATTTACTGCAAAACAGCTGCAAAGCATTTGTCTCCTGTTCGTCCATTGTGATGTATTTTTCTTGATGCTAGCTGATTCATCAGTCTGATCATTTGCTTCTTTATCGATTTTCAGCCTGCCTACATACCTTTTCCTAATATGTTTATTAAATCTGCCTGAACCTGCATTTGGATCTATCCAGCATTTATCCAGCATTTATTACATGACATCACGTGACCCAATAAAAGATCGTCATGTCACAGCAGAATCTCCTGGTTGGAAGGAGAACTGATTATAGCAGTGTGTTGCAGTGTGTTGCAGTGTGTTGCCTGGTCCCATTTTATACCCCTTTAACAGAATATCAAATGCACTTCCAAAAACAAGCTGCCAGGTTTGCGTTTACGTTGCTGTCCTTTGTGCAGAAACAGATGATATATTTATAATTAAATATTTGTAAAAAGAGGTGTAACGGCACACAAAAGAATTCACGGTTCAGTACTGAGCTCGGGTTTTAAGTCACGGTTCAGTGAGAAAGAAATTCGAAACATAAAATTTGTTTGCTTGTTGTTTTTTATTAATGCAAGTTATTATTATTAACATTTGTGAACATCAACAGTTTAACATTTTTTAAAGATTTTTTTAGTTTTTTTTTGGTTTGAACAAAACATTTATTAATTAAAATTCTAATTGAATAAATCAAATTAATATTCTACACTTTTTTATTATATTGATCTATCTGAGTAATCGATTAAAAAGGCACAAATTAAATTGATGAAATAAAATTTGTGTTGTTTTTTTGTTTATTTTACATTTTATATTTAATTTTTATAAAGAAATGTTCTACTTGACTGTTTGACTTGTTTCAGCACACTTAAACAAACGTCTTCATTCAAGAAACACACAAGATTCATTCATTCAATTTATTTATCCATAAATGAATTTATTCCTTCCATCCTTCATTCGTTCATTAACTCTCTCCACATGCGGAATTGTTTCGGGAATTTCTGCTTTTAAGAGAAAAATTCTCAAAACACAAAAAAAATCAGTATCCCTAGATTGTCGTAAACATGTTGGCAATAACAGGAAGTGGCAGCCATTTTTTGCGCAGTACAAATTGTGTTTAGACTCTATCTATCTATCTATCTATCTATCTATCTATCTATCTATCTATCTATCTATCTATCTATCTATCTATCTATCTATCTATCTATCTATCTATCTATCTATCTATCTATCTATCTACCTGCTTACTCACTTATTTATTTTGTTTATTTACTCACTTCTTTCTTTTTATTTATTTATTTGTTTACTTATTAATTTACATCTTTTAATTTACTTACTTGTTTATTTATTTATGTTTTTTTTTTTTTTTTTTACTCACTTACTTATTTATTTGAAATGTGCATCTTTAAACCAGAGTCTCGTGTGTGTGTGTGTGTGTGTGTGTGTGTGTGTGTGTGTGTGTGTGTGTGTGTTCTGCTATAAAGCAGATCTTCCTGGTGTTGTGCACAGGGATATTGTTATGCTGGAAAATGTTTTTGGAAAAATGTTATGCTGCAGCCTCCATATTTGTGGTACCAGTTTGGGAAAGAACCAAATCTGTCTGGAAAAGTCAGGTGTCCCAAAACCTTTGTTGGTGTTTTGTTTTTTGTTAGTTTAGCATTATGTATTTAAATAAGCAATTACAATGAAAAGAAAATATTTAAATCATATTTATTGTTACTACTTCCTCAGCACTTAATAATATAAGTGATAAAGTCAGTGATAAAGTAGAAATAAAGATAAAATTAGACCCAAAAGTGGTTCACAATAAAATAAACAAATACCCCCCTCCCCTAAACACACACACAGAGAAACATTCAGTCTCCTACATTCTTTAAAAGACATTCATTTTCGGAATAAGTAGCTTTTTTTGTGGTAAATTGTTAGTGGCGTTTCAGAGGCTGGATCTGGAAAGATCTTCTCGAAAGATGCCACTGAATTCGATCATGATGATGATGATCTGGAGGATGAAGGTCAGGGGATTAGATAGATCCCTGGCTTCCTGACTTGTTGTCCAAAAGCTTGATGAGCCCCTTCACCCAGGCGTCAGTGGGATTGGCACACACTTCCTTTCCCTTCTTGGTTTTGAACCTGGAGTGGAAAAAAAGGATAAAATATCAATAAAAGTGTAAATGTACTGAACAGGAAGTGACAGTTTTATTTCTCACACTGCGCTACAGCCAGCAGGGGGAGTCTGAGTTCTCTATAAACAACAGGGTTATTTCAGTACTTTTTGCACATTAACATCCTGTTTCGGTTTGAATCTGCACTTTCCATCTGAGGATCAATAAAATCCACCATGTGATTTTATTATTTTTCTCAAACTTGAACTTCCTGTTGCTGTTTCTTTTTCTGTCTCTCACTCGGCGTCTGTGTTTCTTTCTTTCTTTCTCTTTGTCTATTTGTTTGTTTCTGTCGCTTTGTATCGTTCCTGTCTATCTATCAGTCTATTTCTCTGTTTTTTTATCACCATCTTTCTGTCCATTTGCCTGTTTTCATCTCGAATTCTCCGTCTGATCACTTTGTCAATCCATTTGACTATTTCTATAACTCTCTCTCTCTAACACACACACACACACACACACACACACACACACACACACACACACACACACACACACACACACACACACACACTTACAGTATGGCCTGTTTGGAGCACTGCGGGCTGGTCAGGCTGTAGCTGGTCACCATGTTGGCTCTCAGTGGACGCTGATTGAAGGAGTAACAGCAGACGTTTGCCGTGGCCTTGTAACGCATCCCTGTGAAACACAACGCAAATCAGGTGAGCACAAACTCTACACAAAATTCTACACAGTCACATGATTACATCCACGATACCGGTTGCTGATGGTTTTCCTAACACACAGACAAGCTCCCAAATACGTCGTCTTATTTAACACATGATATAAAATGTGCGTTCTTTTACAAGTCAAACTTCAAGGATAAAAACGACATTTGTTTGGAAATGGAATCTCTTTTTGAAGAATTCCCTGTCGATCAGGTAAACACTCTACTCCTCTCACCTTCGGTGAACGTGACGGCGCTCAGCAGCACCAGCACCACGGCGGACAGGACGATCAAACGGCAGGCCGACATCTTGCTTTCTTGCTCGAGATCTGCAGCTGAAGGACTGATGAAGAGATTACTGTAGATGAGGAGATCTCACTGTTTGTGGTTCATTAGAGAGTCAACCTGCTCTTTTATACACATCAGACCACAGATCGGGGAAGCCCCAAGACAGAGGAAGTGGTGGGGACTTTGGTCTACAATACGCACGATTGGATATTTTTTTACTTCTCTTATTTATTCTAACGTCAGCATGATGTTTGTAAAACAAAAAAAAAAATGTGTTAGGAAACGGAAAGTCGTCCGACACACCTCTCCGAGGAATGTCTTAATGAAACCATTGGGATTATTATTATTTTGGATTTAAACAAATAAATGTAATTAAGATTCCGAGCTAAATGGTGGCAGGAGTAAAAGAGGAGACAGTGGTGACAGGGTGACAGAGGGATCTGTATTATCAGGGGCAACATGAATGGCAGAGGGTAAAATGAGTCCACAGTCATTATAGTGCTTTTTAAGAAGCTTATCCTTCTTTACCTTCAATTTTATTCAAAAACATGTTCATCAACCATGTGTGCTTCCTAAACATCCCATTCCAGATCTATCTTTATTATAATATCCACTCTTTGGGAAAGGATTTGATTATGAGGCGTCTGTGAGATCTGCGTTCTTTCAGCTACGAGAGCATCAGAAACCAGGCTCTAATGTTGAGTGAAAAGGTCTGGCCCACATTTAGTGTGCAGAACCATTTCATATTGTGTCATGCAAGTTTTTCCACACCAGCCTCAGGGGAAAAATGTGACTTTATAACTTCTCTTTGTACACAAGGGAATTGTGGTGGTTGGAGTTGGCATTCCTAGGAAGGGAAACTTTCCTACAACGAGGCATTTTAGACTCTTCTGTGCTTCCACCTTTATGTTATGAGTTTAGGAAAGAACCTGGTGTGGGTGTGAAGGTCACAGGTCTACAAAACAGTGTACTATATACAATATTTAAACAAAAGTATTGGGACACTGGACTTTTCCAGCCATAACGGCTACCCAGTTGTAGAGAACATCTCATTGGATGCGGTAGCATGAAGTAGCTCTGGTAAACATCTTTGGGATGAATGTTAACGCTGACTGCACCCCAGGCCTCCTCACCTCACCTTCATCATTACCTGACTTTACTAACACAAATCCTTGTAGCCTCATGAGCACAAACCTCCACAAGCCAGAAGAGTGGATGAGATTACAACAGTATCCAAAAACTAAATTTGGAACAAGGACATAATCCTATGCTCAGGTGTCCACAAACTTTTTGTCTATATAATGTTTCACTATAACTACTTGAAATCTTGAATTACAGGAAAGCATTTAGACGAGCGTTCTAGACGTTTCACTGATTCGGAATCGGTTCTACAGCATGTGGTGAGGAGAAGAATAACGTTCTTCAGGGTCATTTGTCTAAGAATGCGGTGTTAGCTAGAGAACAGAAAACCACTCATTATCATATTACCAGAGAGTTCTGCTGTTCTCTCAGTCATTCAGTGCTTCTATGATTTAATCACCGCACGTCCCATGATTTCCTCTTTATCAGTGATGCATGTCAAAATTATTTTTTAAAATACCTTTTTTGTGAAGTTGTACCAACCAACTAATACCGATACTCACATACACCAAGAAGATAATTATGTAATTCTAACTATTTGTAAGATATCTCCTTATCTTCCAGGCATCCTTCATTTCAAAACTGTTCTCCAAACGCTTGTCTACAACACCATTATATTCTATAATGTTACAATTCCAATTAATTTAATCTAATGGCCCTGAACCTGTTCTTGAGACAAGGTTGTAGATGTGAAGGTTGAACTGGAAGACCTTGAGTGTCCTGCACAGAGCCCTGACCTCCTCAACTCCATTGAACACCTCCTCATGTCCTCCAAAATCAACGTCTGATCTCAATAAAGAACCCACAGCCTTGCAACTGAAATCTAGAAAACCTTCCCAGAAGATTGGAGCTAATAAGAACGGGGAAGAGGGATTCACTCCATGACAATCCCCATGGATATGGAACCTATAACTAAACTTTACACCTCAACGATGATGGAAATGAAAAGAATGGACATTCGGTGTTGAGGATGAGGATGGAATCCCCTTTTAAATGTGGTTCGCTTTCAAGATTTCTTCCTCATGCCATCTCAAGGAGTTTTTCCTTGTTACTGGTTTGTTCATTAGGGATAAACTTACAATTATAAGAAACAAATTTATAGGCACTAAACTTATACATTCTTTCTTGCAACTTTACAACCATTTATCGTTATAAATCTGCTTCAAAATAACGTCTGTTGTTTAAAGTGCTCTACAAATCAAATCAATTGAATTGATGTTCGGCAAGAACATCATATTAAGAACTTCAGGTGTCCGTATACTTTTGGTATTTTAACTGGGTATTCGATTGCAAGGCATTTATATAGCATATATACAGAGCTTATGATTCATCACCACTGTCATGTTTCTTTTTTTTAAGTTGTGATCGTGTGCAGTGTGAACTTTCCGTCTTAGAATCACCCTCTTGGTTTCAGATCCTCTCTCAACCCACCTCGAGCAGATACTGAGGATGATGTGTAGAATAAATAACACAGGGGAGAGAGGGGTTTTATGTGTTTTTTTTCTTTCGAGCACTTTTGCTGAGCTATTTTTGTGGAAGGAACTGCAACAAGGAAATAAAAAAAAATCAACCTTTTAAAAATGTCAAGATCCAAAATGTAAGTTTCAGTAGTTCATAGTATAAAATAAACACATGGCGAGTGGAGCAGATGCTGGAAAACCCATACAAAAAGCCACAATTAGAATATCAGTATAACTGAGAAAACTGATGCATTTGGCAGATGCCCTTGTTTGGAGTATATGCCATAAATATAATTAACACCTGGGGTCAGTGTAAATGCTGGATCGTGATTGGCTGGAAGTTCAGGTGTCAGTTCAGAGCCTTGAACACACAGGAGGTTTGTTTATGTTTATCAGTTCATCCAGCGTTCTAAATAAATGTGCTTCTTATAAACCATGGAGAGTAAGACAGCTATTGGACACATTTCCTGAAGACCTTACTGAGCTCCATGAAGGATTTTTGCATTTGGTGGAACTTATATGTTGAATACGGTGATTTGGATAAAAGGCTGGAGGCCCAAGATGAATTTGTTGAACGGAGAAGTAAACATGTCTGTGAAGATTCTTTGTCATCCCTGTGCGGTTATCTGGAAGTTAAATCATGTTTACTGGACTTCGATCTGGTTGGATCGATGCATTTCACAACTCATCCGAGCAGCTTCTTTTTCTTCAATCTGAGGGATGTTGGCAGGATTCCATACATTTAAATGCTCTAGGGTCAAGGATCCTGTGAAGTGGTAGCTTAGTGGTTAAGGCATTGGACCTTTGCTTTGAAGGTTCTGAAATCAAATTCCACACCTGCCACTCCTGGGCCCCTAAGCAAGGCAGTTAACCCCATAGTTGCTCATTTGTATAAATAAAACAAGTGTAATCACTCTGGATAACTGCGTCTGCCAAATGTCATAAATTTAATACAAATGTAAGAATCATGAAACGTATCAATCCAATCAGATAGCAATTCATTTCACACTTCCAGATAAAACATTCAAATGAGAAATATAATAAACAGCACCAAGAGTTTATTCCAAACGCTTCATAAATCACAAAATTGTGTGATTCTCAAACAAACCATTAATTATCCCTCACTTACAACACAATGCTTTTTAATTCTGGATTCTGATTGGTCACAGGATGGGTGATGACTTTTCCACCACAGCACCTCTGACAGTAGAGCAGCTGCAAGTCAGAGGTAAATTCCAATGCGCTCGTTATAATAAACTGTTTCTCTTGTAAAAGCTGATGCACAGGGACACACAGGGACTTGTACGGCGGGATTTCTTTAGTTTCTCAGTACCGTGCAAAAACAACATGTTTTCCGTTTTCACAATGAACAAAGAGAGGCTGGTGAAGGGAAGCGTTGTTTACAGCTGCTATAATGTAAGTGAGAACAGGAACACAGCATGAGATGTAACCCTGTGCGGATAAAAAAAAAAAAATGTGTCATTCTTTATTCAGTAATGTACTGTAACGTTGGGAATTTGTCTTGGTGTAGGAGGGAAAAAACGCATGGGGTCACTTTAAAAACAACGTAAATGACTTTACATGACAAGAATTGATACAAGGCCAATGTTCTAATACAGACTTCTAAATCTGTCATATACTGACCCTGATATACTTATTGATACTCATGTAGTGAACATACTGATGCTGATATACTGATACACTGATTATACTGATTTAATTCGATTCAATTCATTTTAAATTGTATTGCACTTTTAACAATGAACATTGTCTCAAAGCAGCTTTACACAGATACTGTGGTGATAAAAAATGAATATGTTCTTTAGTAGTAAGTTTGTCCCTGATGAATGAGCCGGTGGCGACTGTGGTGAAGGATAAACTCCCCGAGATGGCATAAGAAAGAAACCTTGAGAGGAACCAGACTCCGCAGATTTTCCCACTTCGTCCAGGCCTGCCTTTGGATAGTGTTTTCTTCGACTGGAGGCCACTTTGTGCAGCAGGGGATGGTTTCTCATCAACGCCTTGGTGGTTCCATAAAATTCCGGAGTAAAAACAGGAGCTTTAAGAATGGATTTGGACTGTAGATAATGTCAACAGTCTCCTACACTGACTCAGGACTACAGTTTGCTTCTGATCACCATCACTGCAACCCAGATGAGGATGAGGTTCCCTCTTGAGTCTGGTTCCTCTCAAGGTTTCTTCCTTATGCCATCCTGGGGAGTTTTTCCTTCACCACAGTCGCCACTGGCTTGTTCATCAGGGACAAACTTACATTTATAAAGAACATCATTTATTCTTTACACCACATTATCTGTGTAAATCTGCTTTGAGACAATGTTCATTATTTAAAGATTAATACAAATAAACATGAATTGAATTGAATATATTGAATATTCTAATACTAATGTACTGAACATACTGATATACTGATCATAGTGATGTTAATATACCGATATTAATATTCTGAAATACTAATACTGATATACTGAACATATTGATGTTAGTATACTGATTCTGATATATTGAATGTACTGAATATACAGATATTCTGACATACTGGTATACTGATACTTCTATACTGAACATACTGATAGTGATATAGTGAGTATACTGACCCTAATATAATAATCATACTGATAGTAATATAATGATACTGATGTACTGAATTTATTGTTGTTAAGTTACTGATATTGATATACTGAACACACTGATATTTATATACTGATACTGATATAATGAACAGTCTGATGTTAATATACTGACTGGAAATATCCAGATATCCAGACATACTGATAGACTAATACTGATTATGATATACCGATACAAATATATTAAACACAGTTATACTGATATACTGAAATACTGATAACGACATACTGATCATACTGATGTATTATTATTGTTATTAATTTACTGATTCTGGTAAACTGAACATACTGATATTGATAAACTGATACTGATATACTGCACGTACTGATAGTCAAAGCTGGAAAGTAACACATTTCATTTACTCGCATTAATGTAAATGAGTAGTTTTAGTTTGTACTACTTTTTAAAGTAGTTTTAAAAATCATTTTACTTTTACTAAAGTATGTGTTTTTTGTAATATTGTACTGAACATGTTGATACTGATATAGTAAATATACTTTCTTTCGGCTTCTCCCGTTAGGGGTCGCCACAGCGGATCCTCCGCACGTTTGATTTGGCACATGTTTTACGCTGGATGCCCTTCCTAACGCAACCCTCCCCAATTTATCCGGGCTTGGGACCGGCACTAAGAGTGGCTGGGGATGGTTCCCTGACCGGGAATCGAACCCGGGTCGCAGTGGTGAGAGCGCTGCATCTTAACCACTAGACCACGATATAGTAAATATACTGATTCTGATATACTGAACACACACTTATAGTGACTAATGATGTACTGAAATGATTATTGTTACTTTACTGATACTGATCAATTGAAGCCACTGATAAACTGAACATGAATATAATGAGTCTGATAATAGAAAACATCTGTCACTTTATTACTTGGTAGGAAATCATTTTCAGCAGAACTCTACAGCAGGGTGTTTTGCTATGACAAGAGGGATTTCCAATCAGAGTCTTTATTTTTAGACTTTAAGAAACTTCACATATCCACTGAACTCTTAAAGATTGTGGTTTTATCATAAGTACAATATTAGTTCATGAAGAAATACACCGTTTCTGATTGACGGGCTTTACCGATGTCCTGATTCTTACTGATTATATTAACACAATTTTCTTTAATTTCTCCTTTTTATATCTTGTCTTTTATAAGTATCTGATGCTGTGTAAATATATACAATTCGAAAATAAACCCAGTTCTCTCACACACACACTATGTGCATTGTGGGTAATCGCTAATTAATTGCTGGAAATATAAATGTAAAGTACTGCAGGAAATTTCAGGAGATTTTTTTCCCCCAATGTATTAATTAAATTATAGATTTATTTCAGTTGTGGACAGACTTTTATTTTTAACGTTTATCAAAACAGTAAAACGAGTCGAATTACCCTGTAATAAGGACACCTGATCTTCTCTGTAGTGCTTTTTGGCGAAAATGAGAGCGGATAATGAACTGAAGGAGCTGAAGGATATTGGCTCGGAGCCCAGATTCGGCGCTATTGTGCGATTGTGCTGGAGATTAAAAAACTTTCCATGACACTACAGTCACACGCTGGTCATTGCTTTAGGTTTTAGGTGGAAAAAAAAAAAGGTTATGTCACAATCCATTGAGTCATTTTAAACAAATCACAGGTTTATATAAATAACATGAACGTATTAACAGATTCAAAGTTATTGTCACATCGTTCTGATAAGTTTCTGATGAGTTCTGAGTGTCAGAAGAAAAGCTGTTTCCTTTTGGTGCCATCATTCTCTGATTCTCAAAAACTGCTAAAATATCAGAGAGAACGGAAACCTAATGGCGTTCCAAAACGTAAATTGTAACAATAAATGTATAAAAAGCAAAGCGCTTTCTTATCGTGGTCGCATCAACCTGCTGTGGTTTAAGGGGAATAAAACACTTCAGGACAATTTTGTTAAAGTAAAATCATGAACTTTGAAGGCATGACGCCCACATGGTTTCATGATCAAATCTCAAGCCAATCTCGAGTTCATCATAACATTCTGTCAGATTGTTTTTTATGCAGAGTAGAAGGACGTTTACTTCCCCCTCATTTGCATCTCTGATTCACACACAGCTGCACACACACACACACACACACACACACACACACACACACACACACACACACACACACACACACACACACACACACACACACACACACAGGCAATCCCCCCGTGTGGTGAAACCCAGAAGACACCAAATCGAGGAAACCACCCACCAGTCATCCCCCACACTCTCACACACACACACACACACACACACACACACACACACACACACACACACACACACACACACACACACACACACACACACACACACACACACACACAGAGAGAGACTCTGAATCAAAGATAATAAATAAGTAAAAAATAAAAATGTATATAAATAAACAAAGAAAAAAGAAAAAAGAAAAAAAGAAAATAAGTAAAAAAAACATAAATAAATAAGTTAGCATTAAGCAGCTAAATAAATAAATTAATAAATGAATAAATAAATAAATAAATAAATAAATAAATAAATAAGTAAGAAGATAAATAATAATAACAAAAAAAAATAAATAAACAAGTGATTAAGCAGGTAAAAAATAAATTAAATTAATGAAATAAATAAATAAATAAATAAATAAATAAGAGATTAAGCAGGTACATAAAAAATAAATAAATAAATAAACAATAAATAAATAAGTGAGTAAGCAGGTAGATAGATAGATAGATAGATAGATAGATAGATAGATAGATAGATAGATAGATAGATAGATAGATAGATAGATAGATAGATAGATAGATAGATAGATAGATAGATAGATAAAAAGCAGATGACGACATTTTATTGTTAAATTGGGAAACGCATCATGGGTGATTCTGATTTTAGAACCAACTAAGAGGAAGTGAAACAGAGGCCTGTACACAGAGTGTGTATGTCACTTTCTCTGTTTTATTCATGATCTTTGACCCTGCAGTCCAAATAAACCCACTGAACTGGTGAGATAAGAGGAAAGACGTCACCTGGAGAAGTGCTATACGGACTAAAACCCATCCGAGGCGTTCGGCTGTTCTGTATTCACTGGTGTAGAGATCAGTGGAAAATTGTGAGCTGCCACTAATGAGGTGGTTTTTACACTGCACACATTTTGTGTGGTTCGAATCCAGCTGAGAGTGTCTCCTGGAGCGTCTCATCATCACCCACTCACATCTTCGGCAATTATTGGTCTGGTTTGAGATTCACTTCAAGATTATTGAACCCATAATCATCTTACATCATCACAAATGTGCATGGATACCAGAATGAGATTAAGCGTATGGTTTGGTTTATGATTATTAACAGTTTCTACCTGAGTATCTATGGGCATGTAGGTGCATCTGCATGGGGAAATTCATCAGACATTCATTCATCAGACATTCATTCAGCTGACAATTAAAGTTTCCACCACAGGTAAAAATACGGTTGACACAAACTCCACCTCCCAGACTACACACACTTTGCCATCCTGAGTCTCCTTGCTACTTATTAAGCACAACTGGGCTTCCTCTCACACACACTCACACACACTTACACACACTCACACACACCTTCATTTATGAGAACAATGTAAATTTACTGTGTGAAGTTTCTTGAAGTTACCAAGCCTTTGATTTTTTGTTAGATACTTTGTTGCCATATCACTTTGATCTTACATGTCCTGGTTTATTCCCATCACATTAAAGAAGCTTCACCTGCACATGCATACACCTCTCCTCCTTCTGCTGCTCGTAAACAGTGTTTATTGATAGGATGGCTGATCTTTGAGGAGCTTGTGATACATCTTTTACTGGAAGGCTCAGGGCTCAATACCGCAGAGTGATTCAGGAGTCTCATAACTCTGAGCTTTCACATTACCCGTTTATTTATTTTCATGAAAATCGTGTTCTGACTGTGTAAAAGATCTAAACATCTAAAGAGGACGGTCTTTCTGCTTAATCCATTTTAAAACCATCAGTTTTTATGTTAGCCTAGATTGGGTTGAAAGAGGCAGATGTAGAGGACAGGGGGGTATGGAGGCGGATGATCCGCTGTGGCGACCCCTAATAAGAAAATTCGAAAGAAGAAGAAGTTTTAATGTTAGCCTAGAACAAGTGTGTCTAATGAACCATGCACATAGCACAGAACAAAACTAAAATCCCAGAAGAACTCAATTGCACACAGAACTTATACAACGCTCAGAATCGAACCCTGGAACTGGGATTTTTTTTATTTTATTAAACAATGTTATTTTGGTTAGCTGAAACATTTCCTGATTGAACGTAATTACCTGTAATTTAGTCAGTTATGGTGATTTATTTTGTTAAATGATGGATACCATTAATGCTAATGACACTTTTACATTGAATCTGCACCACTTTGTGTTATCAGTCCTGCACAGTGTTTCCCGTAAGATTTGGCCGAATCATTCTGTCTGTAGAAGTTTACATAAACCACTGAACCAGCGCATGGACTTATCAGTGTTGTGTGAATGTTGACTCACCAGGCTGAAAAAAACAGAGGGGAAATTAAGCAGTTCTTTCATTGCTTTTTATAGTCTGGGAACATCTACAGGGTGAAACCCCGTTCTCCACATCAGCATTTTTCTTTTTCCTTTTATTGGAAAATCTTCACTTTGCCTTTAAAATATGACCACAGTGATCCTGACCAGGATCGGAACCAGAACCAGAAACAGACAACTAATGTATTGGTTAAAATATCCAATATGGTTAAAAGTACATTTACAGTTATGCCCTTATCCAGGTGAGGGTTAGGGGCCTTGTTCAAGGGCCCAACAGTGTTGTGAATTTCCAATCCATAGTCCAATGTCTTAACCACTGAGCTACCACATCCCAATAAAAAGTATGTGCACCCCTGACCCTCACACTCAACATAGTTCCTCAACAGAAGGTCTATAGCGTAATAAACAGGAGACAATGCCCTGAGCAAGCACCATGCGTCATAGTTAATATTGTCAAGGTTGGAATGGACAGACTTGAGTATCCTGCTCAGATCCATATCCTCCTCAACTCTAATCAAGAGCTTTGGAAAGCAATGGAACTGGAGCCTCCTCAGTTCCAGCAACACTACTGTTTGCTCTCGCTAATGCTCTTAGAGCTGAATGAACACTAATCCCAAAAGCCATGTGGAGCTTATTGAACTAGGAAAGAGAGGAGAAATCTGGAACGAGATGTTCATCAAGGACATTGTTGAACTAGATGAATGAGCAACATGTGGTGAGTCCAACACTGCTCTCCTGGCAGAAGTGGAAAGAAAAGTTCAATAAAATTTTACTTTACTAAAGTTACCAGTTTAAAGATTTACTCAAATAAAAGTAAAAAATTGCTCAATTTAAAAGTTATTTGGACAAAAATGTAAAACATTTTTTTACAAAAATGTACAACAATTTGTTCTTGTGTAGTTCAAAAAGGACAAGAAGATACAAATCTCAAACTAGTTGTGTTTAATTAAAGGAACACTTTTACAAGTGAAAGTGCAATAACAAAAATAAAAACGCTGCGGTCCATCATTTGAGTTTACTTTGAGTTATGCATTTTTTCTCAGCAAAAAAAAGAAAAAATACAAATAAATGTCATTTACGATCAGTAGAGAAAGCCAAAATGCAGATTCAGAATTCAGACAGTGAGCGCACGCATTAAACAACATTCGATTTGTCTGAATTTCGCTTTCAGCTGCGTCTGCGTCAATGCCGTCTGTCTTGTCCGTCTCCTTTCTCTCTCGTGAGTTTTGCCAGTTTGTTTTCCGCCCATCAATCAATCAGTGCAGAAGTTTCCGGGATTTTCTTCCCCTTTGCAATGTTTTTATTTATTTATTTTTCTATTTTTTACTCAGTCATGGATATGATTTAGAATGAAGTTAAGTACACTACTTCAAACAAAACGTGCTTCAATAAAAGAATAAATTACAGATTTTAAAACTACTTTAAAAAAGTAGAACAAAAAAAAAAAAACTTCTCAACTACAGTAACGAGGGTAAATCTAATTCGTTAGTTTCCACCTCTGTCTCCTGGGATAATCTTGATGTTTTGCTTCAAAGAGTCCAGGATGTGGTGAAACATCTCAATAAAACCAGAAAACCTGAAGACACTTTAGGCTTAAAGATGTTTTTATTATATTCTGAGTGGATGAAGCTGAAAACACTGTAAAAATCTCAGACATTTGGATGTATTATGTATTTTGTACATTTTCACCTTATGAGGTCCTGAATGTTCTTGATGCCACGTTTCATGTCATCGCTGCCAAGAGTGCATTTAATTACTTAATGTCAGTAGTTCCTTGGAGTTCATGGTGTTAGTAAAGTCAGCCTCTTGTTTCCTGTGATTTCATAAAAAAATTATTTCTATTAAACTTCATGAGGAGATATTTTACCTAACGGTTCTTCTTACGAGCTCAATGTGGATGCTTCAACTAAAGAACCATTAAGATGGACTGCCATTAACAGTGTTGCACTCATGGGTCCATTAGCGCACAAGTTAATAACACTAAATGAACTATAATGAATGGACATCCAGTGCCTAGATGAAGGTTCCTCTTAAGGTTCCTCTCAAGGTTTCTTCCTCATATCGTCTCACAGCTCTTATCTCTGTTCCAGAATTCCTGAGTGTCTGACTCTGGTGCTGCATCAGTTATCAAAGCAAAACCTAGAACATCCATGTGTTTCCTAAAATCCAAAAAGTTCTCGTAGATGTTAAAGGAACAACTGGTCCTCAATAAAACACAAAGCATGTGCTGTGAAGTGGTTCACTGTAAATGTACTGCAGCAACTAAAGCAGATGTGTATTAACTTTATTTTTTAAACATACATTAAATCACATACAGAAATCTCCATGACCCCGAGCCTGCTCTCCAGGGCAACAGCAATGCATTCTGGGTAGAGCAAGGTGTCCAAACATAAAAAAATTCTGCTTTTATTCTGATGGATTTCTACAAAATATTTGCTAAAAACAACATTATTTTAATGAACAGATGCTCCACACTGGCCTCGTGTATGTTACAAATTCTACGTTTTTCCTGATGGCGCCGTACGGAGCGCCTTCCACCATATAAAAACATATGAGGTGCTAAACAAATAAAGCTATTATCTAAAAAAGATATGTTCATTTTAGTTTAAGTAAAAGTTCTATGTGACGGTAATCTTTTTTTTTATTCATTATTTACATTAGATTATTTGGCCTGATCTGGTTGGTACTTGACACCATTGACTTTTTTTTTTTAATTGACTTCTTTTTTTAAATTTATTATTTATTTATTTATTTATTTATTTATTTATTCATTTATCAATAATATTGGGTTCAATAGAGCAGAAATCCCTTCCCTTCCCCAACATGGCAACCTTCAAACGTATCAGTCTATAACTCCGCACTGATTTAGATCGATACAAAAAATAAAAATAAACTACACTAAAATGTCAATCCAATATTTTAAAGGTCTGAGAAAAAAAAAAAAAAAAAACCCGAACCAAACCAGAATTTCCCAGAAGCATCCGTTACATCCATCATCACATCACACATCCAAAATATATATATATATATATATATATATATATAAAACCCCCCGGCCTGTTTTTATTTCATCAGTTATTAAACATTGATAGCACCGAGTGCTCGATTCTCATTGGTCAGAAAATGTATTCATATAGCAGCAGAAACTCCGGGGAATGCGCTTGTACTAATGGTTTCCATGGTAACAGGTCGTTCGTGGGGACGTGTCTGGCATACGATCGTGTTCAATAAATTTTTTTAAATATTACATTCCATTCGTAGGTCTGGTGATGTTTTCTGTAAGATCTTCAGAGTCTTGAAAGTGTTATGCAGAAAGGCTGGTGATGGAGAGGAACAGGAAGAGAACAGGAAACCGGCTTGTCTCAGGGATTTTTCACAACATTTCCCTTTCTTTCATGAAAGTAAAAAAAAAAGAAGAAAAAACATGCACTTTACAGCACAGTGAAACTCTTTCTTCAAAAATGTTAGGACGCTTGGGACAGAGCGCATGGTCATCTATGATACAGCACCCCTGGAGCACAGAGGGTTAAGGGCACCAAATGTCACAGCTTGGTAATACCGGGACCTGAACCCCCAACCTTCCAATCAGTAATCAGCTTCAACACTAAGCTACAACCTGCCAGATTCAGCCTGATGCCCTGATGAGGGTCTCTTTAATTACTTACTGAAGATGAGGATGTTTCCACATAAACAGCATAAAGATCCATGAGGTTTCTGTGGGAGGTTTCTCAGGGAGTTCTTCCTTCCTTTCCACTCTCACCACAGGCTCGCTCATTATGGATAAACTTATAAGCAATGATTTTTTTATGACGCTAAAATTTATATACGTAATTTATTTATTTATTTAAACCAAATTTTATTTTGCTTCAATTCTTGACTGATGAAATAAAAACAGGTCTCGCTCATGGATTCGGGACACAGCTGTATATTTAACATCTGTATATTCTAGCAGTTATACACTAGGACTTTATGAAAGGATGTGGACTAGCAGAATGCCAATTGATGTATTGAAAATGTGGAAAAACACTGCATTGCTTCATAATAATAATAATAATAATAATTCTAATATAAAACACGTACAAAAGCAATCCGAACTAAGAGACAGATGAACAATAGTTACAGCAGTTCATGAGGTGTAGACGTCCGAGTCTGGTGTCCTACTTAGTGTTGAGTAATGTTGGGGGAGGGAAGGGGGGGTGTAAACATTTGCACGGGGTGGCGGTCGTCTGGGCTCAACATGGACACAGGAAGCCTTGTGACCCTGAACAGAGAGCCTTTTTTTTTTACTCCACAACAAATTCGTGGGAATTTGAAAACATCAAGGTCCTGGATTTGCAAGGCCTCTTAGCAAGGGGCGGAGCTTAAATCAAAAATGAGGAAACCTGATACACACCTTCTTCGATATTCAATATGTTATGCATGAAATACTGGTTTTAATACATAGAAAAGATCAAATCAAATGATATTTGGTGTAGCAAACAGGATGTTAGCCTGATATTCGCTAGCTAGCTTGGACAAAGTAATGAACGCTAGCCAACATAGACACCAATTTAAATAATAATTCTAATAATAAATTAGCTTAAAGTTAATAAGCTTGGCTTTGGCTTAGATGTACAAAATGCTAGTCTGACTTTAGATAGCTACACTGTATGAACACACCTTTGTAGACACCTGACCATAAGTTCGCTATGTTCCTCTTTTGCTTGTTTATTAAATCCCCATTTGCTGTTCCATTAGATTTTGTAGATATTTGTGGAGATTCATTCAGGGTGTTAGTAAGGTTAGGAACTCATGTAGGTGAAGTGAGGAGGCCTCGATACGTGTTCCGTGGGGTTCGAAAGCTCAATCGCAGGAGATCTTCCACTCCAACCCATGTGAAGTAGATCTTCATGGAGTTTGCTTTGTGCACAGGGGCATTGTCATGCTGGAGCAGGTTCGAGTCTCCTAGTTCAAATGAAGGGGAAATTTCATGCTACAACATCCTGAGACGTCCTTCAACTTTGTGGTTGCAGATTAAAGAAGAACCACGTATGGCTTGGAAAGGTCCGGTGTCCCAATACTTTTGCAGATACAGTGTAATTGGATACGATTAATGGGTAACGGCAGATCGACTGACTGGTAGCTAACGCTAGTTTATTAAGACTTGCACGTGGCCCAATTAAAACCAGTAAACATGCTACGTTCGAATGGAAAGAAAATTCAGAAGTGATGTCATCAGATCGAATGTGATTGGCTGGAATAAAAGCGTAGAAAATCATTACTTTCGCAATACTGAAGGAAATAAAAAAGAGTGTGTGTGGCACAGAGCATGTGTGTGTGTGTGTGTGTGTGTGTGTGTGTGTGTGTGTGTGTGTGTGTGTGTGTGTGTGTGTGAACGTTTCTGAGAGTCTGAGA
>NC_139587.1:27800443-27802943 GCF_946808225.1 Silurus aristotelis | reverse complement strand
GGTCATATCTTGGGATATGTTTTTTTTTTCAGATTTTCCAGAAACTGCACGCTGGTCCAAAAGGAGAAATTGTTAGAATTTTATGAGGACCGAGGATGAACAACTGATGCACAGAATTTCACAATGCTGTAATGTACTTGTGACAAGTATAACGTTTTTTTTCTTTCATACAGTTTCAGTGGTACTGATATACTTTCCTGCGCTTCAAGAGAAATAAATAAAGATTCTGGTGCAAAAAAAAGGGCAGACACTGCTGTTCTGTAGGAGAAAACTCATTTCACATCATTACATGTAAGTATAAATAATTGAAGAACTAATGAATTGTTTTTCCCTTCTTCCACTCAAGCTATTCCTACTCTGTGCCACAAGGTGGCAGCGTTAAGCCTGCAAGCCTCATATAAATCGTATTATATTTGAGTTCACACTGACCACTTTCCAGTCGGCGTGTAGGCCTTCCTCTCTGTACAGGATGTAGTCGATCCTGCGTCCGTTCCCCTTCAGCGGGATTTTGCGACCCTTCTGACTCGGACACTGGTTCTTACTGGTCGGGAAAACCAAGTACTCCTTCCTGCACTCTTCGTTCTCCATAACCCTGTTGAAGATCCGTGCAGAGAGACGGTTAATCAGGCGAGGGGACGAGCGTGCGTAAGGACATACGCGTCCACTCGCCTTTGAAATGCCAAGTATTTATGGAAATGCCAAGCTTAGAAAAAAATAAATAAATAAACGGAAATGCCACTGATTCAGAAGAGCTGTAAGAACTGCAACAAATAGGAGATAGAGACGCTGTTAATCCAAAACGGCAGCTCGATTCCTACTCGCTACGCTAGTGCAGTGCATTGTGGGATATCATTGGGAACCAAATAATTTACACTATGCTTTCAGTTTCTCAAGGATTCATTGGACAATCAAATGTTTTCATTTCCAGCAAAGAGTTCCCCCATTTATTAAACACTCTTCAGCAAAATATGGTTCTTCATATGTTCTTCGTGGGTTCCATACACTAATCAAAGAACTTCAGCTTCTGTAAAGTGCTTATTTACAGTCTCAGGGAAAAGAAACATGGATTTCTAACAGTGCATTTGGTTCACTGATTGTTAGGTTCCCAGTTACTACATACATTCTTGAAGATAAGGGTTCCTCAAAGGTTCTTTATTGTTTCATTGGGAATTTTAAGAGTTGCTGTGTTTCCAAAAGTTCTTTATGTTTTAGTGAATAATAAATACACTACACACACACAATGGACTAAGGTTCCACACAGAAACATTGAAAAAATCTCCACAGAAGCACAAGGTTTCTCCATGAAGGTACGAGAGGGTGGGATTTGTTTGAGTGTTCTTGTGTTTCTAAGGCTTTGTGATTGGCTGGGAATTTTTAGAGATCATCATCATGTTGTGATTAGTACGGAACCTAGTGTTGGGTAAAGGTGTGTGTGTATGTGTGTGTGTTTGTGTGTGTGTGTGTGTGTGTGTGTGTGAGTGTGGGGTTACTTTTGTAGACTTTCTGGTGAGCTGACTTCTTCATCATATAAGCCACTCGTGTCCAGTAGGGTACCTGTAAACACACACACACACACACACACACACACACACACACACACACACACACACACACACACACACAAAGGTTACACAATAACTCAAACCCGACTCCCAAGCCGCTCAGATTGGCACCTGCATGAACGTTCTGCACGAACCGGTTCTCGAGGCTCAGAAGGAGAAACGCTGCTCTCATTACAGGAACACCGGCCGTCACACTTCGCTGCAATCAATCGCCCTCTTTTGCATTTAATCCGAACGCCTCGGCAGACGCCACACTCATTACGAGAACACGGATCTGACATCTTTGTGTAATCAGGACTCGTTTAGAGGCTGCGCTCGAGACGCTGCGCCCACGCGTGGGCATCGCACCGCACTCCAACCGGCTCCAGAACGGCGTGAGTCATAATTACGCTTCCTCTCTCGCTCGTTAGGCGACGCGTCTCGGGGGCTTTTAGAAAAGAAAAATAAATTTACCCTCGCACGTTGTTCTTTCAGTTCCTCAGATCGTGTTTTGTCCGTTTTCTTCTAAAAAAAGCTATGTAAGCTATTATTACTATTTTAATAACATTAATACGCCATATTATAGCACATTATACTACATTTAAAAATACACCGTGAGACACGTGGCATTTACAGCAATATGATCCTTCCTCAAACCTTTCCCTCAATGTGGGAAACACACAATCACATCAGACGTCTGTGGATTTTTGCCTTTACTTCAATTAAGAGACTCAAACCTGTTCCAGCATGGCGATGCCCATGTGCACAAAGCCGGCCCCATCAACATCTTTCTACAGGTTAAAGTGGAAGATCTCCTGCTATTGAGATGTAAAACTTGAACAATGAATGTGAACGCTGGCTGCACCCTAGGACTCCTCACCTACACCAATAGCTGAATGAATCTCCACAAAATCTAGTGGAACATCTCCCCAGAAGAGTGGAGCTCGTTATAACGTATA
>NC_139587.1:27790443-27795443 GCF_946808225.1 Silurus aristotelis | reverse complement strand
TCAACATTCATAAAAAAAGTGGAAGTGACGCTGTGGGCAAACCCGTTCAGCAGCAATCTGATCGACAGATGGGATCTGGTGATTAAATAAAAGATAAACTCTGAATGCAGGCGACGTTCCAGGCGAAATGTCAAGCGAACACTTCCCCCTGCTGAGAACATCCAGTACTGTATACTTCAGACGAGGTGTTTACAGTGCAGTACATCCACCCAGGAAGAAGAGTAAAATAGAGGGTGAATAGTGGAAAGAAAGGAAAGGAAAGGAAATGATAAGAAAAGAAAGGATAAGAAAGAAAAAAAAAAGAAAAAAAAATTAAGGAAATGAAAGAATAGAAAAAGACAGAAAAGAAAAGAAAAGAAAAGAAAAGAAAAGAAAAGAAAAGAAAAGAAAAGAAAAAATAAAAAGGAAAGGAAACAACAGAAAGGACTGGACAGAAAAGGAAATCCACATGATAGAAGGTAGAAATGAGAAGAAGTGAGAAAGGAAGAGAAAATGGAGAGTAAATGCAAAAGATTCTCTCTTAGTCACTAAGAAGAGCTGAAATAAAGAACGAGACAAAGATCAGGAGAGGGTGGAATGAGAGATGCAGCATTCCCATAGCATATTTCAAAGAGCCTCTGCCATGTGTGTGTGTGTGTGTGTGTGTGTGTGTGTGTGTGTGTGTGTGTGTGAGTGTGTGTTTGTGTGTGTGTGTGTGTGTGTGTGTGTGTGTGTGTGTGTGTGTGTGTGTGTGAGTGTGCGTGTGCGTGTGCGTGTGTGTGTGTGTGTGTGTGAGTGTGTGTGAGTGTGTGTTTGTGTGTGTGTGTGTGTGTGTGTGTGTGTGTGTGTGTGTGTGTGTGTGTGTGAGTGTGTGTGTGTGTGTGTGTGTGTGTGTGTGTGTGTGTGTGTGTGTGTGTGAGTGTGTGTTTGTGTGTGTGTGTGTGTGTGTGTGTGTGTGTGTGTGAGTGTGTGTGTGCGTGTGTGCGTGTGTGTGGGATGATGTGTATAATCTGAGCATTAAGGTGAACTCAGGCTGTATTTGAAGGCAGAAAGGAAGCCCATGAGTCACAGCTGTGGTGTGAGCTGAGACTGTACACTTATGATGAAAGAGCGACACACTGCCGCCTCTGTTCTCACAACCTCAGACCTGCGTTACATAACGTCCACCTGCATCCATTCAGAGCGCCGTGAAGCGAGAGGCAGACGCTCGAATAAATACGGACTTCACTGACACATGACCACACATTTAATTAGTATTGCTATTTATTGACATTATTTAATCCTGGATTTGTGATTCTCTTTAACTCCATTATGGTTTTCATTCACAGCAGAGGAGGCGTGGCTTCTGTACATGCCAGTAAATAAAGAGGTGTGACCTACCCTCAAGTCCTTAACAAAGGGGGCGTGGCCTACATACAAAAGGCCTCTCTACATGCCGCTCAGAGTGATGGAAACGTGGCCGTAGCTGACACACTGAAAGAGGCGTGGCCTTTCAACATGTGTGTCACATCAAAGGAGGCGTGGTCTTTCTATAATCCAGACACAGCAAAAATGTGTTTTTTTTCTACATTTCCATCAGATTAAAGGAGGCATGGCCTCTATACATGTCAATCACAGTGAAAAAGGTGTGGCCTCTCTACATATCAATCATAACAAAAGGGGTGTGGCCTCTCCACATATCAATCACAGTAAAGAAGGCGTGGCCTCTATACATGTCAATCACACCAAAGAGGGTGTGGTCCCTCCACATGTCAATCACAGTAAAAAAGGTGTGTCCTCTATACATGGAATTTACAACAAAATGGGTGTGGCCTCTATACATGTCAATCACAAGAAAAGGTGTGTGGCCTCTATACATGTCAATCACAACAAAAGCGGTGTGGCCTCTATACATGTCAATTACAACAAACGGGGTGTGGCCTCTATACATGTCAATTGCAAAAAAGGGGTGTGGTCTCTCTACATGTCACACACATTGAAGAAACTGTTGCCTTTCTACATGTCAATCGCAAAAAAAGAATGTGTGGCCTATGAAGTGAAGAAAGACACGCGCACACACACACACACACACACACACACACACACACACACACACACACACATGAGGATGCAGGACCACAATAGCCTTTCATTATTGAGTGAAACTCTAAAGCTTTCTTTCGCTCTCTCTCTTGTTCATATTCCATGCGTGAGTTGGGAATAGCTGAGTGAGCTGTAATTAGCATCGCTAGCAGACGTGAGCGTATAAAGCTCCAGAAATAGCAGGGAGCTCTGTCTTCCCTACGTCCACAAGCTTAAAATAGCAGCACTGATGCTGAACCCGGCCACGACCCGTCGCCATGGTTACGCACCGCTGCATGCGTGTGTGTGTGTGTGTGTGTGTGTGTGTGGGTGGTTGGAGGGGCTGTGATCGTTAATCTGTGCTAAAAGTGAAAGCAGATCGGTGTGTGTAAGTGTGTGTGTGTGTGTGTGTGTGTGTGTCTGTGTTACTGTGAATGAGCAGAAGATGGGTAGTTTGTGTAGCTGCCTCTTATGACCCAGTCATGGAGCAATGTGGGGGGGGGGGAGTGTTCAGTCACTCACCTTCTATGGCATGGAGGTGTGTGCAGGCGATGTATCCCACAATCCTCTGTTCCTGGTGCGAGGTGCCCACCTGGACCTGTGTAGATCCAGACAAGAAAATCAGACTCAAACTGGAAGGAATGGCATTTAAGAAGAAGATATTGTGATGCGTGGAATCAGTGTATAATACATGAGCTGGTCTGGAGTAATCTGAGATCATGTAAAAGAATAAAACACCTTTAATACATATCTGGTCCTAATTTACATATAAACAGGCTGCTTTGTTTACACTCAACCACTACATGCACATGCAAAACACTCCACCAAAATGATTTGTGGAACTGGAACTGAATCTGAGGATATCTTACACAACTTACATTTATGGCATTTGGCAAATGCACATATTCAGAGTGAATTACATTTTTCTCATTTATATAACTGAGCAGCTATATGGGGTTAAGGGGCCATGCTCCGGGGCCCGAGTGTGGCAGCTTAGTGTGGCTGAGATTTAAATTTACACCCTTCATATCAAAAAGCTAATACCTTAACCACTAAGGCCGTGTCCACGCTAATACATTTTCATTTCCGTCCTCAATGAGGTGTTGCTGTTGGTCAATAAAAACGTAGCTTTTTTTAAATGCTCTCCAAAGTGGACACAATTAAAACCGAAAAAATGGAGACTTCTAAAAACGATGCCGACTTTTTTGTCATTGCGGCGAATTTTCAAAGAAACGTGAAACAATTGAAAACAACAGTGTGATGAAAATGCCGCTTTCCAATTTATCCGGATTAGTGTAGACGTAGCATAAGCTTCCGGCGCCTGTGGTGCTGATACGTTTTCTGCACCGTTTCTTCGAATCGCTGTTTTATTTCCTGACGACGCCGTGGCGTACCGAGTCCGAAAGCGCGTCGGAGAATCTGTCCAAGACGCCGAAGATCTCGAGTGAAGATTTAGATGTGAGGTTAAATCATGGATATCTGAATTGGTGTCACAAATCTTTGACAATGTTCCACATTTTGTGAAACATAAGCCTCCAAATGTGTCATTTCTCCCTCTTTCTCGCTTTCTCTCTCTCTCTCTCTCTCTCTCTCTCTCTCTCTCTCTCTTTCTTTCTCTCTCTTTCTCTGCCCCTTACTAATGATTTATGGGGACTTGGCTCGGGAAAGTCTGATGTCATTTGGATCGATGCAGGTTTTTGTTTTTTTAATGCAGATTGAACGGCAGGGAAGAGACAGATCGTCTCCTGTGCGACACACACACACACACACACACACACACACACACACACACACACACACACACACACACAGACACACACACACTCACACACACACTCCCTGCTTCCTCGACGGAGAGCCAGACAGGACTCAGAAGACTGTAATAGCGTTTTGTGTACTATAAAAAACCCTAAAGGTGACTATGTGTTTATGTGCTTATGAGTAATTATTAAATAAACAAATGCAGCTGTTATATTTATGAGTGAACTGAACATATGAGCTGGATGTTATACAGAAAAATCAGCGGATAAACCTGAGAATATGAATATGACGAAGTACAGACAGAAATCATGAGTGGTTAAAATCGTTTTCAAACTGGGAAATTATTAGAAATTTTGTCCATTTTGAAGTTTTTTATCCATCATATTTCTATATGAGGTTTGGAATTATGTAGAAACACCAGACAATTAAAAAAAGACCAAGCGATGTGGATTTATGAGCTTTATCAATTGATGAGGAAAAGGGAAAAATATGTGCGTAAAACCAAAAATATGATGCCTGATTTCTACAGGGAGTTCATATGATCCAAAAGCCATGTGTGTAATCTGTGGAGATACATACAGCATAACTGGAGATCACAGAGTAGATGATCACACACACACACACACACACACACACACACACACACACACACACACACACACACACACACACACACACACACACACACACACACGCACACACACACACACACCACCAGCCAATTAACACAACAATCCCACTCCCAATCAACACACACACACACACACACACACACACACACACACACACACACACACACACACACACACACACACACACACACAACATCTCACCAGCCAATAACCATGCACTATACACACACACACACACACACACACACACACACCATATGGTAAACACCACACACAGACACACACACACACACACACACACACACACACACACACACACACACACACACACACACACACACCATCTGGTAAACACCACACACACACACACACACACACACACACACACCCCACCAGTCAGTCAATGAAAATATGTTAAAAAAACAGGACTTTAGGTTCGGTGCACATGTGGAGTGAATGAATGAACAAATGAAAGATGGAAGGAATGAATTCATTTATGAATAAATAAATAAATAAATAAATAAATAAATAAATAAATAAATAAATAAATAACTTGCATGTTTTTTT
>NC_139587.1:27777943-27782943 GCF_946808225.1 Silurus aristotelis | reverse complement strand
GCTAGCTGGCCCAGAATAGCGTCAGCATTGTTCTATCCTCTGATTGGTTGGTTAGAGGGAAACTGTTACAGCCAAGTTTGACTGGTAAAACACGTGTGTAGCTCTGCACACATTAATACACCTGAGATAGACTTTTTTATGCCCACAAAAGCTGACAGGAAAATAAATTGTTTTGGGCTCAGACATACTTAAAAATCCATTTTTAAGAAACACTAGACATGGTGAGGAGGTCGGCCAACCCCGAACCCCGGGAAAGGGTTTGTTCTCCACATCCAGACCAGTGAATACGAGCGGTAACAGCCTCTGAGGGGCGCTGCACATTATGAGTCTGCATCTCTGGTGAGTAGGTTGTGTTTTATTAGATTTTGAATGTTTTTATAATGTTAATAAACAAATATTGTTTCTGAACTGCTCTAGATGTTGTAGGTGCACAGTTGTGGTTGTAGTGTGGAGGTTTGGAGTCTTAACTGGGTTTCTTGTTTAGTAAAATGGTTTTCACCTCCATATGTGAAATGTTTCTCTCTGTAATGCCATGCTTTCTTATATTGGGTGTTTGTATTGTATTGATGGTTTCTATAATTGCGACGTGATTGTGTTGGTATTAAGAGCTGGATTAAGTCGAGTAAGTCCTCAATGATGGCTCAGGTACCAAATGTACGGCCTGCCATTGATTTAAACGCTAAAGAATCCATCGTGTAACAGTAGCCGCTAACCAGGAAATGACTAGCAGCTAATGCTAGCGGTATGGATTTTATGTTTTATGTCCAGCTTCAAAAGTTTGGTATAAACACAGAAAATCCTGATAATTCTGGATATCCAGGGAGTGTATGAATAAAGGTTGGAATACATGGAATAGTGGTGTACATGGAATTGTAGAATTTTTCCTGTTAAATGACAACAACAAATAAATCCATTAAATGTGTATTAAGTTAGATACACATCTTATTTGCCATTTATGTTAGCTATCATTGGTATATATGTTTTTTAGAGGAATTTGTGGGAAATGTTTCATGTAGGGGAGTTTGAGATGACAATTGCTTTTACTTTCTAAACCAGGATAAAAATGCACAAATGCTCATAAAAAGTCTCAACCGTCTGTCTGTCTGTCTGTCTGTCTGTTTGTCCGACTAATAGTAGCATTAAGTGTCTTTGTGCATATTATGCAGGATTAGGAATTTGGAAATCTACTAATAAAGTAAAACAACAATCATTAAAAGTAGAGATCCACTAGAGGGTGCTGTATTATCCTCTGGATCCTGATTATAAGTACTTTATACAAACACATCTATACTAGCAAGTGATGACAAAGCAATGTCCTCTGAGACAGGAAGTTTCAAAGATAGCTTGCCTTAGAAGAAACCCCTGCTAGAAAACTGCTTAGCCTAGCAAAATGCATGTTGCTTGCAAGCAAGGTACAAACAAAACCATACTAGTTGCACCAGTTTAAACTGGTTTTACAGCAAGATTAACCTGTTAAATTAAAAAGCATTAGATTAATAACAAAAATCACAGTTCGAACCTAGGAGTTGATCTCTGAGGCTTTTCTTTGTCACTTGAATCCTATCGTTTGTATAAGTTTGCATGATATTTAAATCAGAAAGTCAGGAAGTGGTTGCAAGAGCTAAGTGCAACTGCTATCAATGTGCACAGCAAACCAGGCTGACCACATAGAGCCAAATACACCCCTGAAAACACACTGCAAAGACCACCACAAAAGAATGTCTCCTTCCAGAAAACCGAAATTTCTAAATGTTTGAAGATATGACCTCCATAGTGATCTGTCAACGAGGATTAAAACTATAACAACAAAAAATATTGAAACCACTTATTCATGCTCCACTGTGTTTGACTTAATCACCACTCTATGATCACATAAAGAGCTTCCTTACCTTGGCATAGAGAACACCCTTGGAAGCGAGTGCATCTTCTGACCGGCCATTAGGGTAACACTCAAAATGTGCATCCAGGATGGGGTATCGGCTGGCCAGGACAAGTCCACTGTTAAGGAACTTGAATCTCGAGCAGCAACCCTTCCAGCCGTAGCGTCCCACATCGCTCAGGACATATGGAAAGTAGCGGTGTAGCTGACAGCAAAGCCTTTCTGAAGCCCGTCTGTCGAACACTTCCTGCAGGCACAGGAAATCCAAATTGGCAGGAAAAAAAGCTGAGAGCTCATGGTCAAAGCCGTCATCCCCTTGTCGACGCTTGCGGCCGACAGGCCTTTTAAAGACAGAGGTACGGTGTTGTGAAAGAGTATTGTTGGATGGTATTCCTCCATCGGTGGCCCCATGGAAACGGGTCAAAGACTCACGGGAGGCAGCGCGACTGTGCATGCTGCCCATATCTCCCTCACTTGTTTGATGGTTTCGTTCTTCCTCCTCTGAAGGCTCGGGGTCAGGTGATGTAATGCTAATCTGGACCCCTGATGGATGCAATGGACATTCTTCGGAGTTTGAGGCCACTGTGGTGGAGTGGACTGGACAATCACTGGATGCCTGTGTATCTGGCGATTGGTGGATGGGACAATCTGAAGAAGCTTCTTCCCCATTAGGGTGCAAGGGACATTCAGGAACATTTTGCGTATTATGGACAGGGCAGTCCGAAGTTGTTCCACCAGATGAATGCACAGGACACTCCGCAACAGGATCGCTGTCAGCGTCACTTACTGTCACTGGTTCAGGACGATGGTCTAGCGAGGATGTTCGGCGGAAGCCTTGTGTAGCCACGCTGCAAAAGGACACAGCGCTGATTGAGGTGTTTGTAGGAGAATCGATGTAGATCTTGATTTGTGGTCGGCTCGCACCATTACGGATGCGCTTGCCCACCTCTCGTGCCCTGCGCTGAGTGTCTGCCAAGTTGTTGAAGCGAGCCAGCGAGTCCGGAAGAAGGCACACGTTGGCACTGCCAAAGCAGAAACTACGACCTTGGGGGCGCCATTCATTAATTCCTGACCCAGACCCGGCAACAGTACCATGCTCGGCCCGATTTGCATCTGGTTTTCGGTACGTGTAGATATATGGATGGCGTGATGCCTGCAGAGGTGCCCAGACCAGAAATCCCAGCAGGGCAAATGGTAGGGATGCCAGGAGCAGTACTAGGTACAGCGGTGTAGAAATTAACATCCCTAGAGCCAGAAAAGAGCAGGGGTCCTGCGAGCGCCTTCGCTTTTCAAGTGATGTGGCCACACATGAAGCCAGAAGCCTGTCCAACATCCAGTAACACGGGAAAACCAGGGCCCAGGATAGGTTGCTGAGAAAATTGAGAAAGGCACTTGGGTAAGGGGATGTGTGCAGAACCATTTTTATTTGGCAGTCTGGTTCCGAATCTCGGAAGTCCAGAAAAAGAAATGAAAAGACAAATCAAACAAATCAACCCACACCCCTAATGGTCAGAAAACATTTCTACATGATTCCATTGTTATGGGTTGCTGAGAAAGAAAAAGTCTCTCAAGGCTTGCCGTATTTCCCTCCCCAGTGAGGCTTCCTGGTGGAGGTCTGAAATACTACAATCTTTCAAAGAGCATTCTGACAACGCGCTTGCTGCAGGGCTTGATAATATTCCACGTGTCTTGACTGGCGGAGAGGGATGTCAAATTGCCAGAGCCACCGCCATCATCTTTTTCATCTTCATCGTCACCGAACCTGCAGGTAACCAAGAAGGAAAGGGGAGAACGGGGTTTAGATGAAAGCTGAGGAGAATGAGCAATCAGCAAAAAAATTGAAAATCAGAATAAATTGCGATGAATAATGAATAATATTAGCTCCTTGTGGAGCGCCAAAAATCAGAGAAATCTGGAACTTTAACTTTTAGCTAACATTATTCCTTCTCTGATTTCCATGTGTGTGTGTGTGTGTGTGTGTGTGTGTGTGTGTGTGTGTGTGTGTGTGGGGGGGGGGGGGGGGGGGGGTGTTTGTGTGTGGGTGTGCATGGGTGTAATCAAGGTGTATAAGACTAAGAAACAATAAAGTTTTAAATAGAGTACAATAGAGTAAATATGCTACATAATAGTAAAGAGTCATTCATGAACGATTCATTCGTTTTGAACGAGTCTTTAATGTGACTCAGAAAAACGAGTTGTCTTAAAGAGTGACTAGTTCATTTTCTACTAGACACGCATGAGCAAAGCATCGCAAAATTTCTGTAGGTTATGTACAGAAAACAGAATTGAGCAGTTCATCTCATGAGTCTTCTGGTTCGAGTTGTTTGTTCTTTTGTTATTTGACTCCCATAGGAGTGCGATGCAATCCATAAAATTTTGTTGGTCCGAATCTTTACATAATTCTTACAAAAATTGTGGGAGTCATGTGACAAAATAACTAAAGACATGGACCAGAAGGTATGAGAGGTGAGCTACTCATCTGTTTATCATAATTTGTCCTCAGCTGTCATATTTTCATTATTTTATTTTATTTCTGATCAAAGGAACCAAATGAACTAAACGACTCAAAAAAAGATTTGTCCATTTTGAAGAACGAGATTTAAAGAACCAATTCACGAACACATACAATTTACAACAATCATGTATCATCTCTAATTCAGATGTTATGTCTCATTTATTTAAACCGAATGCACGAATATCTCAGCACAGGTGCAAATGGATTACATAATAATGAAAGCCTTGTTTATTGTATCCGTCCTCACACCTACCTGCTGTCGACGCCTAATTCCCTGTGGTGAATTGATGTAATGAATATATCTTTTGTCTTTATTCTTTGTCTCGCTTGACTCCTGTACCATCACCTTTGTGTATTTTGATTAAGAATCCAGCTACGCCCTGGACTTTATTGCTTTTTTATTGTGTTGTTGAACTTCCTGACAGTCGCGACTATGACTCTGATGAGCGACTAATAAAATCACTACGTGCACGCAGGAAGCGAACGCCAGAAAAAAACAACATTCAGTTCTGTGCAGGAAAAACACTTAGCCTAATGTCTTCGACACTAATTAGGCCATTAACGAAGGATATTACAGATTCTCCCATTCAGTCGTGAACCTGTCAT
>NC_139587.1:27770443-27775443 GCF_946808225.1 Silurus aristotelis | reverse complement strand
TATTATGTATTATGTGAGCTGAGGTGAACTTCGGTTCTGTCGCAGGAGAATGATCCAAAACACACTAGCAAGTCCACCTCTGATTTGTTGAAGAAAAACAAAATGAAGACTTTGGAGTGGCCTAATCAAAGTCCTGACCTAAAGCCTATTGAGATGCTGTGGCATGTGGTTCGTGCTCGAAAACCCTCCAATTTGGCTGAATTACAACAATTCTGCTTAGATGAGTGGACTAAAACTCCCCCACAGCGCTGTAACAGACTCAGTGCAAGTTATCACAAATGCTCGATTGCTGAGAGTGGCCCAACCAGTTACTTGGTTTAGGGGGCAAACACTTTTTCACACAGGGCCATGTAGTTTTGGATTTTGTTTTCCCTCAATAATAAAAACCTTCATTTAAAAACAGCATGTTGTGTTCACTTGTGTTATCTTTTACTAATATTTATATTATTAATGATTTGGAAAATTAAAGTGTGACAAATATGCAAAAAAATAGGAAATCAGGATTTTTCACACCACTGTATCTCTATTCATATATCCTGAAAGTCTCCACATTAGCAGTAGATTTTTCAGAACATAAAATCTGTCCAAGTTCCACCGACCCACCGCAAGTTTCCCATCATTACTGCATAGAGGCCATAGAGTCTGTGTGTGTGTGTTAAGACTGGATAAGGTCATAACTCCCCTTTACACACACACACACACACACATTTGATATTTGACTATACCATTAAATCTGTTGTGATAAAATACCAAAAATATTTCATATAATGTGATTTCAAATTTATGATGAAAAAGTAAATTGGGTAGAACAGAAAAGGAAGTAGAGAAGAACGTTCTTCTCTTCTCTTCTCATTTTCTTCTCTTCTCGTCTCTTCTCTTCTCATTTTCTTCTCTTCTCTTTTCTCTACTCATTTTCTTCTCTTCTCTTCTCTTCTCTTCTCTTCTCTTCTCTTCTCATTTTCTTCTCTTCTCCTTTCTCTACTCATTTTCTTCTCCTCTCTTTTCTTCTCTTCTCTTCTCTTCTCTTCTCTTCTCATTTTCTTCCTGTCTATTCTCTTCGCGTCTCAAAATTATCATTTTCTTCTAATTTCTCCTCCCTCTTTCCTCTTATCCCGCCCTTACCTTCCCTTACCTCCTCTCCTCTCTCTCCTCTCTTCTTCTCTCCTCTCTTCTCCTCTCCTCTCTAACTCCGTTATGTGTGTGTTGTATAAGAACAGAGCCGGATGCGCTCGTACAGAGTGTAATTTGATTAGCGGATATGAATAACTGTGTAACTATTAGCACAATGCAATTAGCAGTGTAACTCAATCAGAGCTGCTGCCTCCTGGTAGAGGAGTCATCACTCAGCCTGTCGCTTAAACACAGAACATGTGTGTATATATATACATATATGTGTTTGTGCGTGTGTGTGTGTGTGTGTGTGTGTGTGTGTGTGTGTGTCACGTTCCTATTACAAGTACAGTATTTTTCCCAAACCTTCCCAGCCCATGTGACTCAATCAGAACAGAGAAAACATTTACTTAGGTGGTGTATAGCACTCCGTTTGGTACGCAGCCGATCCTCCGAGAGAATCCTCCTCCTGCGTAATGAACAGCAGAAGAGGATTATGGCGGTGACTCCGATTTACCCATCATGCTCTCAGGCAGCGGCCCAAATGGGGCGTTCTCCCTGAGTGCGCTCTAAATACACTCCAATCTAGATCATGCTGGATCAATACACACACACACACACACACACACACACACACACATACAAACACACACTACTTTCCCCTCCTCTGACACTGACAGATCACACTGGTCTAATTCCATCCACTTATCTGATCTCAAATCTACTGAGATTTTAAAGTAAATCAAAGTAAGTGTGTGTGTGTGTGTGTGTGTGTGTGTGTGTGTGTGTGTGTGTGTGTGTGCACGCGCATGTGTGTGAGTCCTGTAAACTATTTTAATAGGATAAAAAAGAAAAAAACAACATATACTTAATTCATTACCAAAATATACTGAAGTAAACAGAATTTAAAGATGTATGAACTACTTCTGTGTACTGAATACTGAAGTGTAGGAGTGGTGAAGTATACTGAATAACAGCAATTTACTGAGCTGTACTGAATACTGAAGTGTAGGAGTGGTGAAGTATACTGAATAACAGCAATTTACTGAGCTGTACTGAATACTGAAGTGTAGGAGTGGTGAAGTATACTGAATAACAGCAATTTACTGAGCTGTACTGAATACTGAAGTGTAGGAGTGGTGAAGTATACTGAATAACAGCAATTTACTGAGCTGTACTGAATACTGAAGTGTAGGAGTGGTGAAGTATACTGAATAACAGCAATTTACTGAGCTGTACTGAATACTGAAGTGTAGGAGTGGTGAAGTATACTGAATAACAGCAATTTACTGAGCTGTACTGAATACTGAAGTGTAGGAGTGGTGAAGTATACTGAATAACAGCAATTTACTGAGCTGTACTGAATACTGAAGTGTAGGAGTGGTGAAGTATACTGAATAACAGCAATTTACTGAGCTGTACTGAATACTGAAGTGTAGGAGTGGTGAAGTATACTGAATAACAGCAATTTACTGAGCTGTACTGAATACTGAAGCAAAAGAACCCTGAAGTGTACAGGATGGAGTGTAGGTAACAATAAGGTGTATTAAATACTGAAGTGTACAAATTCCTGAAGTGTACAGAGTACTGAATGTACAGATTACTGAGATGTACAAAATTCTGAAGTTTACAAAGTACTAAAGTATATTAAATACTGAAGTGTTCAAATATCTGAAGTGTGCAGAATTCTGGTAATTCTCATGTAAATAAAAAAAAATGACATTATTAGAGTCGACACATTTCACACACACACACACACACACACACACACACACACACACACACACACACACACACACACACACACACACACACACATTCACAATGCCTTATATTCATAAGGAAAATGTAATACATTAGTTTATTTGGATAATGAATGAAAATTGCCACAGTATTTAACACATGCACCACCCCTTTACACACACAAACACACACACACACACACACACACACACACATACACACACACACATATTCACCCTGAAAGCTTGGCCCATTTTTCCTCACATATAAATATAGGTCTGCTTTTATCTTTGCTTTGCTCCACATTTCTGAAGTTAAACTTCTGATGTGTTTATATTTGGAAATCTAAGGTTATATTTAAACTAAACTGAACTACATCATAAAATACAGTATACAGATTACCGAGGTACACAGTATGGAATAATGATTTGTACGGAATACTGAGGTATATAGAATAATGAGGTATACAGAATACTGACTAAGTATGGAATAAGGAAGATTATAGAATACTGAATTGCATGGATTACTGGAGTTTAAAGACTACTGAATTGTATGAAATACCGAAATGTATGGAACCAGGAGTTGTAATAAATACTGAAGTTTAATATAATACTGAAGTGTGTGGAATTTTTGACGTATGGAGTACTATAGCGTATGGAATAAGGAAGTGCATGGAATACTAAAGTACTGAATCCTGAATTATTATTGGAATACTAAATGTACAGAATCCTGATGTGTACAGAGTACTGAAGTGTATGGAATCCTGAAGTGTATGGAATACTGAAGTGTGCGGAATACTGAAGTGTACGGAATACTGAAGTGTGAAGATTACTGAATGTACAGAGTACTGAAGTGTACGGAATACTGAAGTGTATGGAATACTGACGTGTACAGAGTACTGAAGTGTATGGAATACTGAAGTGTATGGAATACTGAAGTGTATGGAATACCGAAGTGTACGGAATACTGAAGTGTACAGAATACTGAAGTGTATGGAATACTGAAGTGTAAAGATTACTGAATGTACAGAGTACTGAAGTGTATGGAATACTGAAGTGTACAGAGTACTGAAGTGTACGAAATACTGAAGTGTACAGAGTACTGAAGTGTACGGAATACTGAAGTCTACAGAGTACTGAAGTGTACGGAATACTGAAGGCTACAGAGTATTGAAGTGTACGGAGTACTGAAGTGTACAGAGTACTGAAGTGTACGGAATACTGAAGTGTACAGAGTACTGAAGTGTACGGAATACTGAAGTGTACAGAGTACTAAAGTGTACGGAATACTGAAGTGTACAGAGTACTAAAGTGTACGGAATACTGAAGTGTACGGAGTACTAAAGTGTACGGAATACTGAAGTGTACGGAGTACTAAAGTGTACGGAATACTGAAGTGTACGGAGTACTAAAGTGTACGGAATACTGAAGTGTACGGAGTACTGAAGTGTACGGAATACTGAAGTGTACGGAATACTGAAGTGTACGGAATACTGAGGTGTACAGACTACTAAAGTGTACGGAATACTGAAGTGTACGGAATACTGAAGTGTACGGATTACTGAAGTGTACGGAATACTGAAGTGTACGGATTACTGAAGTGTACAGAGTACTAAAGTGTATGGAATACTGAAGTGTACGGAGTACTAAAGTGTACAGAGTACTGAAGTGCACGGAGTACTGAAGTGTACGAAATACTGAAGTGTACGGAGTACTGAAGTGTACGAAATACTGAAGTGTACGGAGTACTGAAGTGTACGGAATACTGACGTGTACGGAGTACTGAAGTGTACGGAGTACTGAAGTGTATGGAATACTGAAGTGTACAGATTACTGAAGTGTACGGAGTACTGAAGTGTATGAAATACCGAAGTGTACGGAGTACTGAAGTGTACGGAATACCGAAGTGTACGGAATACTGAAGTATACGGAATACCGAAGTGTACGGAGTACTGAAGTGTACGGAGTACTGAAGTGTACGGAGTACTGAAGTGTACGAAATACCGAAGTATACGGAATACCGAAGTGTACGGAGTACTGAAGTGTACGGAGTACTGAAGTGTACGGAGTACTGAAGTGTACAGAGTACTGAAGTGTACGAAATACTAAAGTGTACGGAGTACTGAAGTGTACGGAGTACTGAAGTGT
>NC_139587.1:27717943-27765443 GCF_946808225.1 Silurus aristotelis | reverse complement strand
TTTGTCTTTTTGTTTGCGTGTGTGTTTTCCTGAAACAGAGTGTCTAAAAATGTCATGGTAATACAGGCAAAGATAGATGGATAGATGGATGGATGGATGGATGGATGGATGGATGGCACTTTGCGACCTGCACGTACGGTATTGAGGGTAGAAAGACATATTACGCTTGATTTCATATCTCATTTGCGAAAAGATAACCTGCTATCAGAGCTACTGTCAGGGACCTTATAATCCTTTCGTTTTTTTTTTTTTTTACCTAATCCCGATCGTCTGCTCTCTCCCTACAGCAGTGTCCTACACACCTACACTTCAAAGATATGAAATAATGATTGTTACACTCCACGTAGTGCACTGGATATCAAAACCCTAGCCATCTGGGATTGAGCTACTGAATCTGATTCTTTCATTTGCAGTTTAGTCATGGCTGAAGTGTGAAGTGTTCATCTTCGGTGGCTGAAAGTGTAATATCACACCCAGAGAAACTGAACAACACTCCGTATTATCCTCTGCTTTGGAGGATCATACACAGCTGATAGTAAATCCTTCTTCGGCCATTAGGAATAATAACAAACACACGTCGGGGTTTTCGAAGTCGTGGACGACAAAATGGAGTATAAGTGATGCCATGAAAGCCACGAGGAGACAGAAATCTCCAGATGGCAGCAGTGTTGATTCAGTTCAGTTTGATTTGATTCAATTCGATTTTTATATGTATAAATCATTTAACCATACAAATACACACAAAGCAGCATTATTGGTAGATACTCCACATCTGGAGTGTTTACAGTTCATATTAAGTGCAGAGAAAATAAAAAAATTTACAAAATGTAGCAGACAAATATTTAAATAATGATAGAAAAGTGAATTTTCCAGATTGTTTAGCAACGACAGATAATTCTCGACATGATGTAGCCACACAAAGAAGTGCTCCAGAACACAAAACTATCAGAGATTCTGCTTTTTTGAGCTGTAGTCACATTATTTGAATTGATTTATTTGACTTTTTTCACTATTAATTTAGCATAGCTTAACATTGAGGATTGCTAAAAAGCAAAAAAGTTGTAAAATAGCAACAAAAATATAAATTTAAAAAAGAGTGACTATAGCTCAAAAAGCTGAATCTCTGATAGTTTGGTGTTTTAGGGCACTTATTTGTGTGTTTATTTTATACTGTGAAAGAATGACATTAGCCCTGACTTTATAGAAGCATCTTTTGCAACTAATCAATCTGAGAGGGTTATAAGGCCATCTCCAAAAAAATATTTTATTGAATTTTTTTTATTTTATTTTTTTTTTATGACGATTACATTTTGTGGTATAAAATTTTTATATAATGGCTACAAACATAATAGAAAGCAAAACTGCAATGTTAAAGATTTGGCACGATTTATTTTTAAGCATTATGTTTGAAAATGCTCGTTATATCTGCGATATCTCAGGAAAGCATTCTGCAAAATATAATTTTTGTGATATTGATATTAAATATTAGATCAACATGTCAGTCAGGTTTATCTGAAAATGTCCAAAATTCTTCAAATTTAATCTTCGGAAGGATGAAGAGATAAAAATCTGACATTTTCCATCTCCCGTGAAGTGCAGAAAGTTTTGGTTACACTATTTGGCATTTACCCAAACACACACACACACTCACACACACACACACACACACACACACACACACACACACACACACACATCAACTTGTGCTGTTAATATCATGAACAGCAGCTACGCTAATTCCTCTCCACTGCTTCTCTTTCTCTCCCCATCCCGAGGCTTCCTGAGGTTTGGCCAGCTCCAGTCACGTCCCACCTCGTGAAGATTATGGACCTATGGATGATCATGGAGAAGTAGATGCCGAGTGTTTAAAGGCCCTGGCATGGAGAAGCTGATGCTGGATCTATGATGATCACAAATTGTTCTGTATTGTTGAAAGATTTATGACCAAACTTTTGATGTCACCCATATGAGGATGGGTTCCCCTTTGAGTCTGGTTCCTCTCAAGGTTTCTTCCTCATATCATCTAAGGGAGTTTTTCCTTGCCACTGTCGCCACGGCTGCTCATCAGGGACAAACGCACACCATTCACCTTCACTGTTGTTTTCTGTAAAGCTGCTTTGAGACAATGTCTGTTGTGAAAAGCGCTATACAAATAAACTTGACTTGACTTGACACACACACACACACACATATTAAGAGAGTGTATTAATCACAAAAAGCTCTTTGAAATTATAAATTAGCTCCAGTCTCGAGTCTCGAGTCACAGGTCAGGGGGGGGGGAAACAGGACTCCACCGAGGCATCCTGATTTTATTTCCCACAACATCTACGAAAAATACAAAAACCAACAACACACTCATATATCTGAGTCATACATCTGAGTGTTCGCCGGAAAGAGTGCACTTATTTGCAACCTCCTGAACAGATCATTTCTCGCCATTCTCTCACTGCTTGACCAAAACAATCAGTCCTGGATCATCTCCCTGAGGAGGATCTCAGCAGGGTTCTAGCTGAACTCAAGCACGTTTTGGATGCAGGTCCAATCTGACTCGATCCGGAATCGATCCAAACGGAGGTTGTCGCATGTTCTGGGGTGTAGATGATGATTTTCTGAAGAAGCTGATCTGATGCACAGAAGTTTGTGCAGCCAAAATGTTCTGTACATGTATGATGGAATGTGATAGATGATCTGCCTATTAATGGTAATTAGTCATGTTATATCATAACTGGTATTTTATGTATTTAAGCTCTGTGATGTCCATGTACACGTCATTCCTATTCTATACGTTTAATGTGCTGAGACAAATCAAATAACAAGCAAACCAAAAAAGCATAGTGGACTGGGTTTCTAAATTTTACTCAACCATGATTTCACATTACTTCCGTTTTCGGTTTGTTTTTTGGAGGCAAACAACCCTTTATAAGCTCCGCCCCCAAAAAAACCCCAGAATCATCTGTTAAGGAGAATTTCCGAATTCAGACCAAAAACAGAGAAAATGTCCTCAGATCCCAAATGGAAAAAAATCAGGAAGAAGGTAAAGCACTCTGAGACAGTCAAGGAGCAAGAGTCACGAGACGTGATGAGACGAGACGAGACGAGACCAGACGAGTCCTGGGATGAGTTCAATCTCACATGATGTCTAAAGAAAGGAAGAAGCCGCTGTGTGTCCTCTCGGTGGGATTATTGAGCTGAACAGTGAACAGAGACTGGATTAGAGATTTACTGTATGCTATTTAATATGTGTGTGTGTGTGTGTGTGTGTGTGTGTGTGTGAGACAAAGAAAAAAGAGAGTGTGTAAGAGAGTGTCAGTGAGAAAGGGATCAATATTTCAGTCTTCTCCTGGGAAATATTCATCACTGACTCATGTTTTAAGGTCACATGCCCAACATGGAGCATATGTTAACCTATTTTACATCATATATATCATATATATATGGCCTGTATATATTTTTTTTGTGTGTGTGAGTGTGTGTGAGTGTGGAAAAAAAAGGATTGCTGACACAGGCAGAACCGCACCTCATTTGTTTTAGTTCGATTGGAGCGTACATCATGCTAAATACAAAGATATACAGTGTTCAGTTCAAATAATAAATAAAGCAGAACATGAACGTGCGAGAAACGTGCCAAAGCAACATGCACGTCTTTCACGACACACACGTCGGTGTCACACAGATCGGGATGGATATAAAAAAATAAACGTCACAGAGGAGGTGCCAAACAACAGATGCTGCTTATAATATAATATAATATAATATAATATAATATAATATAATATAATATAATATAATATAATATATACTGTACGTTTTCACTTACGTTATAGCAGCTACAAACGCTCATTCCCTCTCAAACACACACAGCTTATGCTATATTATATTATATTATATTACACCTTTTTGTTATGAAACTCTTGCACTGGAGACTCCTTCCATTAATGTTACATATACAGCCTACTTGTCTACTATGGAAGGATCTGTTGCTATGGAAACCACAGCGTATTTTGAAAGCCACTAAATCATACGCCGACACCTCCGATATAAAAGATGGTGTAATAACTGGTAAAGATTACAGCACCAATTAAACGCGCATTTAATAGAGTATATATATATATATATATATATATATATATATATATATATATATATATATATATATATATATATATATATATTTATATATATACCTCTTCCAGAGAAAGTTAGAAAACATGGGTGGTTTGGACGCATTTAATCTGTTCTCCTGTAAATTTGTATATTGTGCATTGCACAGTCCCACAAACAGGCTATTAAACACACACACACACACACACACACACACACACACACACACACACACACACACACACACACACCTGCCCCCAGCTTTGTCTTACTGCCATGCAAATCAACATTCAAATGATTCCCTTCGACATGCAGCCAAAACTGGGTGCTCTGCAAAAGTGAAGCAACAGCAACACACACACACACACACACACACACACACACACACACACACACACACACACACCAAATAGGGTGCATTTCCACGTCACCGGGGTGGTACCCTCGAGGGAACATCTTTGTTACCTTTAATGTGCATCTGTTCCATGTGATGTGTGTGGAGTGTGTATATATCAGGTGCGTTATTCAGGCGTTAGGTGCACCTTTTTAGCAAAACACTGACACACACACACACACACACACACACACACCTTTCCAGGTAGATGCTACCCATTAAAGGTACAATGGATGGTAAGAAGGAAAGGTGTGGTTTGAGTGCGAAAATCTCGTGCATGCAAATTTCAAAGCAATATGTTACAAGGGATTCATACTAGACGCTGGTGTGTGTGTGTGTGTGTGTGTGTGTGTGTGTGTATGTGTGTGTGTGTGTGTGTGTGTGTGTGTGTGTGTGTTTAGGAAATCCATCCACACCACCCATCCTCTCCCAACTTTAAGAATGATCATACTCACACTTCATCCTTCTGCTCTGATCTCCTCGAGGTTCTCCACAAGATTCTCCCTCGGTTCTTCTCAAGGTTCTCGGGATCAGAACCCAGCACCAGTGATTCTTTACCTTCCTTTCTTTGTCTCGCTTTTGTCCTTGTTTTCTTTCTTCCTTCCTTCCTTCGTTCAGTGTGTGTATGCGTGTGTGTGTGTGTGTGTGTGTGTCCACACTGCTCGAGCGGCTTGATTTGCGGATGTGTGGCGCTTCTCTCTCTCCAGCACCAGCGCGCTTTGAACAGCGCCGTTGACGTCATTACTTCAGACCACGCCTACTCCTGACATGGAAAACCAAGGAGTTCAAAAGCAGAATATTTTATATTCCCTGCACATTTTTACAGGCTGAAGTTTATATTTCTTTCAGATGATCAGGAGCTGCTTTGTTGTTGTTGTTTTTTTTTCAACTTGCATTTGTGTTTGTGAACATCATCATCCAGTCATGATTCATAATCATCAACCTGCTCAAGGTGGAACCTGAAGACGTGGGAACACTGGGCATGGGATAGGGAAAGTCAGTATGAATGGGTCTTCTGTTCAACACAGGACACACACACACACACACACACACACACACACACACACACACACACACACACACACACACACACACATTCACACCTCCTAGGAATTTATTTAACTGAATAAACCTCACTGAATATTTTTTTATATATAGGAGTAATCTCCAAATCTCATGATTTCTTGGTTTCCACCCAAAATCCTTGAACTCTACACAGAGAGTATTTGGGTAAACTCAGAGACATGACCCACTGACAAAATTATCATCAACCTCAACACAAATAATCTCGATCTAGCAACACACACCCAGAACACCACTATTAAATATACCATTTCAGGAAACCGAGGCAGTATTTTTCCTGAAAACTTAACAAATTCCTCAAAGGCAGAGGTCTTCAACCTTTTGTACACCACAGACCAGTTTTGTGGACACATCTAGTGAGGTGTGTATGGACATTTTCCTCAAAACATTCTTGCAACCCAGTAGCAACTCTTCTACAGCTTGGTACTGATCACCTGAGTCATGTGCCAGTGGTTGGAGACCTCTGCTCTACAGCATGTCTTCTGAAGACACTTACATGGCAGTGAAGTTTTATGAAAAGAGCTGAAGATTTACCTCTAATCCAGAGATTTGTTCAACTTTAATACAGATGTTGTGGCATTTAAATGAAGCTCTGTTGTACAAAGATACATGTGGGGAAAGAAAGAGGTTTCTGTAGGTTTTAATGACAGGGGTTGTGGAAAATTGCTATGTTTAAATTATTTTTAGCTCAAAGTATAACGTTAGGGCAGTGCAGCTGTTAAAGTTTCTGTCAAATGTCTTTCGAAATCTTTGGGAACCAGCTCAAACCTGTCTCACACCGAGAGGCAAAAACCAATCCCAGAGTGAACGCTGAGCTAGATATCGATATGAACTTTATTTTATGTGCCATTCTACAAGAAGAAGAAACTTCCAATTTTAGAAAATTTGACAATCAGGTAATTTTGAATTAAAATGAAATGAAAAAAACAAGACAGAATGTGGTGGAAAAATTTTTATTCTCATTAATAAGTGTATATAGGGAGATTTACATCATGTCAATAAACATTATATCATTTTTTATATCCTGTTCAAACATAAAACCGTAACTTGACAAGGACATTCACAAATTCACAAATTCTTATGTTTCTTAACAAACATCCTAATAGGCAGAGTTAGCCGCTAGTCCTTATTTCATTTGCACTACGGATTATAATAATAATAATAATAATAATAATAATAATAATAATAATAATAATAATAATAATAATAATAATAATAATAATAAAAAGACTACAGACTAAGTTAATAGTTAGTTAAACTCTACCAGAATTCATTACAGGGTGAAAGTGGTATGGTTTCCAATTGTAATCAACAGAGGTGTACGTTACTCTACTTAATTCGATTTTTCTGGTATCAGGATTTTACTCCACTATTTATTTTTTGGACAAATTATTACTTTCAATTATTAAATTTTTTACACAAACATCTGTACTTTCTACTTCTTACATTTTCAATCCAGACTCGTTACTTTAGTTTTCATCATTCTGTGACATTTGGTGACATATTTCTTTTCTCATTGCTCCATTTTCAGCCCATTAACCCGTTTCTTGTCATTTTGTGGCTTTTTTTAATCCACTGGTGTATCATTTCCTGTCTCTCACACACCACAAAGGTAGACGGCAGCAAAAAGTCAGGGGTTAATATGGAAGGTACAGAGGGAGTCAGTGATGAAAACATGACTGAAAACAGAGAAATTCCTGATCACAATTATTTAAATTCTTTTGTATTAATATATTAATATGATGACTTTTTACGTAAGTACATGTCAGAGCCCAAACTTCTTTACTTTAACTCGAGTGAAAAAGTCTAGTCAGAACTTCAATGTTTACCAGAGTATTTTAGAACATGAGCATCTGTACTTCTACTTGAGTGAACGATGTGTGCACTTTTGCATATCTCTGGTAATTGGAATTGCATTTTAAACTGAGTTGTTATCGAACACATCCTAAGCCTAAGTCTTTGTGTGATTAATATAAAGCTAGACTCCAGTCATTGGTGTTACTGGTATAAAAATAGAATCCAGTCAATGGTGTTACTGGTAAAGCTAGAATCGGTATAAAACTAGTATCCAGTCAATGGTGTTACTGGTATAAAACTAGAATCCAGTTAATGGTGTTACTGGTATAAAACTAGAATCCAGTCATTGGTGTTATTGGTATAAAATTAGAATCCAGTCATTGGTGTTACTGGTATAAAGCTAGAATCCAGTCATTGGTGTTACTGGTATAAAGCTAGAATCCAGTCATTGGTGTTACGGGTATAAAGCTAGAATCCAGTCATTGGTGTTGCTGGTATAAAACTAGAATCCACTTATTGGTGTTACTGGTATAAAACTAGAATCCAGTCTAGTATAATCCTGGTATAAAAATAGAATCCAGTCAATGGTGTTACTGGTAAAGCTAGAATCAGTATAAAACTAGTATCCAGTCAATGGTGTTACTGGTATAAAACTAGAATCCAGTTAATGGTGTTACTGGTATAAAACTAGAATCCAGTCATTGGTGTTATTGGTATAAAATTAGAATCCAGTCATTGGTGTTACTGGTATAAAGCTAGAATCCAGTCATTGGTGTTACTGGTATAAAGCCAGAATCCAGTCATTGGTGTTACGGGTATAAAGCTAGAATCCAGTCATTGGTGTTGCTGGTATAAAAATAGAATCCATTTATTGGTGTGACTGGTATAAAACTAGTATACAGTCAATGGTGTTACTGGTATAAAGCTAGAATCCAGTCATTGGTGTTACTGGTATAAAACTAGAATCCAGTCAATGGTGTTACCGGTATAAAACTAGAATCCAGTCATTGGTGTTACTGGTATAAAACTAAAATCCAGTCATTGGTGTCATTGTGTAGATTTGGTTCCCTTTGGCTTTCCACACTGAGGTAACTAGCGGGGCACGAGCTCATTTGCTCAAAACCCCACCCGAGCGTATTACACCCTCAGTCACTACACTACCTTCTGTCTCCTTGCCGCGGATGTAATATAAACTCGAATCCAGTGTGCTGTTTGTTTGGTCAAAAATATACATTTAATTTAAAATATTCATATATAAATATATATATATATATATTCATAAAAATATTGCGTTTCTGCAGAGACCGCGCGTGAACGCTAGTGAGAGGGCACGTGAGCGCCTGGAACTCGAGCAAAGCGCTGCGCGTGCCGCGTGATGTGTAACCGACACGCGCGTTTCCATGGCGACAGGCGCCTTTTTTTTTTTTCCCCTGTTCTGTTTCTCCAAAGGCAATGTCTGTCAGGTATCTAAAAAAAAAACATAAACAAACAAATATTTACAAAAGTTTATGCTAAAGGAAACATTTAGATATTAAAGTATATCACTTGTAAGTAAAATGAGCAAAATTGGCTGAAACTGTAGATTGGGGTCAGTTAGCTAGTTATCTACATACAAATATCGAACATCTCCTTAATAACTCCATAAAATGATTTCTACATAGTGTAGTTAAACTTCTTCTTCTTCTTTCGGCTGCTCCCATTAGGGGTCGCCACAGCAGATCATCCATCTCCATACCACCCTGTCCTCTACATCTGCCTCTTTCACACCAACTACCTGCATGTCTTCCCTCACCACATCCATGAACCTCCTCCTTGGCCTTCCTCTTTTCCTCCTACCTGGTGGCTCCATCCTCAGCATTCTCCTACCAATATAATTTATGTCCCTCCTCTGCACATGTCCAAACCATCTCAATCTCGCCTCCCTCACCTTGTCACCAAAACATCCTACATGCGCTGTCCCTCTAATAAACTCATTTCTAATCTTATCCATCGTCGTCACTCCCAACAAAAACCTCAACATCTTCAGCTCTGCTACCTCCAACTCCACCTCCTGTCTTTTACTCAATGCCACTGTCTCTAATCCATACAACATCTCAGGTCTCACCACAGTCCTTTAAACTTTCCCTTTCACTCTCACAGATACTCTTCTATCACAAATCACTCCTGTCACTCTTCTCCACCCACTCCACCCTGCCTGCACTCTTTTCTTCACTTCTCTAACACACTCTCCATTACTTTACACTGTTGACCCCAGGTACCTGAACTCCTCCACCTTCTCCACCTCTTCTTCCTGCAACCGCACCCCTCCACTGCCCTCCCTCTCATTCACACACATGTACTCTGTCTTACTCCTACTGACTTTCATTCCTCTTCTCTCCAGCGCATACCTCCACCTCTCCAGACTCTTCTCCACCTGCTCCCTACTCTCACCATAAATCACAATATCATCCGCAAACATCATAGACATAGTGTAGTTAAACAATACAATAAATTATGTATATATATTCTATTATTTTCATTAGTTTATTGGGCGGTTATTTATATAGTACACTTATTGTGTGTAAAAAGTGTAAAAAATACGAGGTGGTATCAAAACGTTTTGAGACTAATGTTTTAACTGGTGTTTTTCTGACCCACGTGTGTTCCCACGTCTGCGATTTCATCACGGACAAAGAGCAATCTTGAAAAATTCTGCCTGAAACCAGGCAAATCTGCCACAGAGACGTTTGACACAACATACGTTTGACATTCCACGATGATTCAACAAGTCGTTTGAGGTGTTTCGATTGGTGCGGGCGCGTCAAGAGCCGAAGAACATCGCTGGAAGCCGACAAAAGATCAGGAAAACCTTTGACAAACTCAACCCCCTAAAACGTCTAAAGCGTTCAGCTACTTGTGCATGATCTCACTTCTGCACCCAACCTACTGCTCAGATTTTGAGAAACTCCCTGAGAGATCATGAGGACGAAACCTTGAGGCTCAAACCCATCCTCATGACAGAATGTCTATTTATCATAGTTCCATCATTGTTGCTGTTCTCAGCTGATGGAGGCTCGAGTGGTGATTGCAGCTCTAAGCCACTGTAGTGTTCGGGACAGTCGTAGCTCCTGATATTGACCCGGTTCTGAATCGCACATTAATCACAGCTAATAAAAACGTCACTTCACGGACGACCCGAAGGAAGATGGCACGAGAAATTCAATCTGACAAAACGGGAGCCCGTCCAGGACCACAGATTGTTTCCCCACAGTCTTGAGTTTCAGCAGAGATCAATATATTTTCCTGTCTGACAAACTGGAGAGCGTTCCGGAGCGCAGCTAGCAGGACCAGGACGTCTCCCAGGATTAAGTGTTCGCCACACTCGGGAAGAAAGATTGCTTAGGGGGAAACTCAGATGGGAAATTCACAGCAACCGCAGTGCGCAAACATCTATGGACGTGTTTAGGGTGTGTGTGGGTGTGTGTGTGTGTGTGTGTGTGGGGAAATAGGCCTGCTGCTATTTTGGTGTGAGGCCATCGCTTTGGTCCGGCTCGATTCTTTTAAGTTGTGTGTTAAGTTTGAAGTTCTTTGTGATCTACAACTTTGAGGACCTGCGATTATAGACATTTAAACATAAATTACAAGTCATGATGTATGTTTGAAACACACGTGTGTGTGTATGTGTGTGTGTGTTATTATAGACTAGATTAACTGCAAATTGTAACTTGCGTTTACACACACACACACACACACACACACACACACACACACACACACACACACACACACACACACACACACACACACACACACAAAATGGTTGCAGGTAATTTTCTTTCTTTCTTTTTAATTTAGATTTTTTTTTTTTCCGAATTTGGTCGATTAAAAATGCCATTCAAATCCAGTAAATTATTATTATTATTATTATTATTATTATTATTATTATTATTATTTATTTATTTTTTATTTATTTATTTATTTATTTTTTAATACAAAATCGCACACAGAACATTGCACTGAAGATTAAAAAAATAGAATTGCAATAAAAACTGGTGTAGATTTTACAATAAATGTAAAGCAGAACGTACACACTACAAAGCAGAAACAGTGTGTGTTATTCTAAATATTCTGAATAATCACAGGAGGATGTAGTGTGTCTTGTGGTAGATGATTACTGTGATGCCACTTCGCTGATATTAAATATTCCTATTGCCACATATTAATAGAAGAGATCATAAGATAGTTATAGTGTCCTACTGTACACACTGTTATTAACACCCTATAGATAAATATGTGTGGACGTCTGACCTTAAGATTGTTGTGTGATTTTTGGGCATCCCATCTCTAATTTGGTCTCCATTTGCTGTTATAAGAAACTCCACTCGTTTGGGAAGATGTTCCACTAGATTTTGTGGAGATTTGTGCAGATTCATTCAGACACATGGGTGTGGGTAAATTTAGGTACTGATGTAGGTGAGGTGAGGAGGCCTGGGATGCAGTCAGCTTTCACAAGGTGTTCAGAAGTCTAAAGCAGGAGATCTTCTACTCCAACCCATGTAAAGCATACCTTTCTGAACCTGTCTTTGCGCACAGGTGTCATGCCGGAACAGGTTTGGGTCGACGCACCGAAAGACGTCCTGTACAATTGTGTGCCTCCAACTTTGTGCTCAAAGTTTGGGGAGGAACCCAAAAAGAGTCCGGCTGGAAAAATCAGGTGTCCCAATACTTTTATTCATACAGCATTCAGTTCTCAACGACTCTGACTCTGGTTTTGAGATTTCAGGTGGAAATCACATCATTACATCACTTCTCCAATTTATTTGAATAATTAAACGAGGACAGTGAACTTCTGACTCTGAACTTAATCTTGTATTTTTTCTTCTGAGAAAAAAACATTTCTGTGGAGTTTTTTTGTTAGGACACATAAGTGACTGAAACATGTCGCATTACCGAGAGTTGGAAATGAAAACGTAGCGACTGAAAGGAGCGAACATTCGAATGCAAATCCATAAAACACCAACATTTATTTAAGCAGGAAAGCTTGAGTTCTCCGCCTGAGATAATAAACAAAAACCAGGAACTCTGGGATTAAATGATGGCAATTTTGTGAGCAGATTTTGCCAAGACTATTGACTGGACAATGAATGAGCGAATAAACAGGCTGAACCATACCAGCACTGTCATCCTTACTGAATAGAGAATTGAATACAAAGCAGCGAGAACACAATGGAGGAACCCAGTCACTTCTCAAAGGTGGCTCTGGAAAAAAAAGCAGGGCTTAAGGGATGAAGAAAGTCAGAGACGTGCTTAATGTGGCTGTGCTGTGTATGTACCTGTGTGTGTGTGTGTGTGTGTGTGTGTGTGTGTGTGTGTGTGTGTGTGTGTGTGTGTGTGTGTGTGTGTGTGTGTAAAACTGGCTTAAAATGAAATGAAATTGACTTTTTAGGAAACTTTGAAGTCTGAACGTTTGTGGACTTTGATTTGAATAAGAACTAGAGATGCATTAATGATGTAGGTTTCAGACAAAGTGCGACTTTTTTGAAACTCATCGATTTATAGTGGTTGGTTATGATTTAATGATTGGTCTGATCTTGTGACTTGATTGACTTGAAGATCAAATAAATAGCGAGTAACATATCTTAAAGAGTTAAAATTTGGTGGTGGTGGAAAACTCTTAAGGCCTGTGTGGAGAGACGGTAAAGAGGTAAAGAAACTGCCTGATCAATAAAATTAACCAAGCATGGAATGTGGAAGTGTGTGTGTGTGTGTGTGTGTGTGTGTGTGTGTGTGTGTGTGTGTGTGTGTTAAATGACTCCATTATTGGAATCTTTTACAGTGTTCTTATACATCACATTTACATAGACGAGAAAGAAAACACTTAAGCATGATTGGATTGATGGACAAATGAAAAGGTAGAGAGATGGATGCATTGGATTAGGTGATAGAAAAATTAATAGATGGAAGGAAGTTTCTTAGAAGAGATGGATGGATCGTTTGTGGGTGGATGGATGGATAGATGATGGAAGAGTGAATAGAGAATTGGTTGAATGGGTAGATGAAAAAAAGAACGAGTCCTTAAAACAAACGGGATGGATAGAGAAATCCTCTGAACATTTAGGTAGATGAGAAAGAAAACATTAAAGCATGTTCGGATGGATGGATTGGATTGGATTAGGCGATGGAGTATTGAATTGATAGATAAAGAAATAATAAAATGATGTATGATGGATGGATAGATGTATGATGGATGGTTATATATAGTTATAGTTGGCTTGTTTCCATGTTTTTTTGTGTGCAGATGTTACTTGTTTAATTGCCCCCCTCCACCCACCCCCCAGCCAGCAGGGGTACACCTGGCTTTGATTAAATATCAGTGGAGGGGAAGGAGTGGATATCCTGTGTGAAAACATAAGGAGATTATGGAGCTTAATAAACCCTGCGCTGTCATTCACATAACCCTCCACTCAGCAGATCACATGACCACATTGGAATCTTTTCTCTCTGGAAGGCTGTATTATTATTATTAATATTATTATTATTATTATTATTATTATATTATATTATTATTATTATCAGATACTATAGGCATGTTACAGCATCGTGTCATTTACAGTAACTTACACTTCTGCTGGGATTATTCACTCACATGAGTAATTATTACATACAGGTTTTTTTTTTTTTACAACATTAAACCCGAGAGCATTTTTATCTCTCACTGTATCCGTGTGATGATGTAATGTGTGATTAATGATGTGGTGTGATGAAGCTGATTTACTTTCACCTGCCATTTAGGAATCTGTTTTCTATTACAGCAGGTCTACAAGTGCTTTATTTACTTAACTTAGTACTTGTTTGAACTGATGTTGTAGCAGATGGATGATGCATGGATGATGGATAGATATAGTGAAGCATAAATTGATAGATGAATTAATGGATAGGCTGATGGGTAAATAAATAAATAAATAAATAAATAAATAAATAAATTAATAAATTAATAAATTAATAAATAAATAAATAAATAAATTAATTAATTAATTAATTAATTAATTAAGAGAAAATTGACCAGATATATGCAGAAATTAATAGGTATAGAGATGGATGGGTGGATGGATGGATGGATTGATGGATGGATGGATGGATGGATGGATGGGTGAATGAATAGAGAAGGTTCTGAACAGAAAGGCTAGTGGACGGATAATTGGAAAGGCTAAATAGATGGACAGATAGAAAAGTCTGGACATGCTGATGAATATATTCATGGATGGATGGATGGATGGATGGATGGATTGTTAATAGAAGAATTTAAAAGTCCAGACAGCATATTCATGGATGAATATTTATAGAATGATGATGGATGGATGGATTGTGAAGTCTTTAAAACAGACACACCGATGCACTGAAGGATACATGTAAGAAACAAAGGATAAAGAGAACTATAGATGTATGTATGGATGGGTGGATGGATAGATGAACAGTTTATCTAGAGCACAAACCCTCATCTGATCACTTCATCATGCACATATTCACATGGTCCTCGTGTTCTTTGGGTAAAGCCACTGCAGCTACATGGTGAAGCGCAGCAGACGAGCGGAGCACCGAGCAACAAAACCATTTAACGGCAGCACTACATTATGATCTGTTGTTTTTAACAGTGCTCTTAAAGGATCCATTTCAGTAGTACTTACGTGAAAACAAAAGGAAAAAAGAAATCCAGGATGTGGCATGTGTGAGGTTAAGTGCTTAAGTGCTTCACCTATTAAAGGTTTGCAGGCTTCGGGATGAAGTGCAGCACACCGGAGCAACTTTCACATCCTGTGCGCTGTGGGGTAATAAAACAGACCGGATTTCTACAGAATCTCTATTTTATTTTATACAAGTAGTGTAGCACACAACAAGCTTCCGGATTTCCTCTAGAGCAAAATTCATCCTCTTGCTAACTTACGTCATACTTTCAAGATGCTGACTGATTCTATAGATACCTTTATTTGAGTTTATTATATAAAGGATTGTGTTACTAAGATGTTTTGTCCTGGGAGTATTAACCAACTCTGTCCCTTGTCTCAAAGTGTTGATTCCTGCACATACATCATATGTAGAATCGTATTTGGACACCAGGCATATGTTGGTCTTCCCCAAACTGTAGGAGGCACACAATTGGGCAGGTCTTTGGATCCATAGGAATGAATTATTTTCCTTCACTTGAACTAGGAGACCCAAACTTGTTCCAGTATGATGTTCCAGCTCCATGAAGATCTGCTTACCATGCTTTACAGCTCTGATCTCTATCAGTGTGTCCATGATAACATGAAAAAAATTTTATCCATGATGGACATGAAGAATCTTTTTCATTTTCAGACGTGTATGTGTGTGTGTCTGTGTATGTCCCACCCTTAACCCTCAACATGGTGTGTTCCAGATTACTAAAAGAGCGAGGGATTATTTATATCTCGGAGCTTGTCATTATGTTTTGGCATTGAAGCCTGAGCTCCACCCGTCACTATTTCCAGTAAAAGAGCGTGGAGAGACACAAGCCCCGCCCCTCACTCACACACTCTAATGTCTCATTATCCTGTCTCTCTCTCTATCTGTCTCCACATTTATGTCTTTTCCTCTGTCTTTCTTTCAACATCTGTCTCTCTCCCATGGCATATCCGAGTGCAAGGCTGTGTGAGAGTTTGACTCGTCAGCGCGGTGTGTGGGGCGAGTGTACAGGACTGTGTGTTAGCGGTTTGAGATGTGGTGGGGCATGAGAATATAGTCGCCGTCTCTTATAAACAGTGGGATTGTTTTTTTTTTATTCATTTTGATGAGGTGACCAAACTGATACAAAAAGGAGTTGAATAATAAATGTATACTGGTTTTTCCCCTCAGTTCTCCTGCAAAAAAAGTCATGCTGTCCAATGTCCCTCCTTTTATTAGCGATGAGGTAATAGTTAAAGAGCTGTCTCGGTACAGGCGACTCATCTCCCCCATTAAGAAATTCCCCCTCGGCTCTAAGACCCCACACCAAGGTTAATCACTTTTTAAGTTCAGGATGAAGAAGTTTGATTATAACAAATCCATTTCCACTGATGCTTTAAATGTGGTCAGATACGGCATCTTGTCTGCACCTCACCTGAAAGACCTGTGTTTCCAAGCGACTGGGGCAGGACTTAGCTAAGTCTGCTAGAGCCGTTCCCCCTGTGGATACAGCTCGGCCCGCTGCTGCACCAGGGCCTAGTGACATCCCGACCCCTGCTTGGCTAAGCCGGACCGAGAGAAGCCGAATAGAGCAAACGTAAGAAACATCACGAAACTGAAAAAAGTCACAGTGGACTCTGGAGACAGGAGACACCAGTCACTACACCAGTGCAATGGGAATGGGTGAGACATGGAGATTGAAGATGAGCCTTATTTTAAAGTTCTAACGAAAAGGAAGAAACAAGGAAGGGGACAAGGAAAAAACAGGCCAGAAAAGAGTTGAAGGTAGATGAAGTTGAATCGGACAGTAAAGATTGTATGTCAGATACAGGAGTCCCAGGAGGAAGCGCTAAATTAAAACATGATGTATCAAAAAATGTATCAATTGAAGAGTTCTTCCCAGAGCGTAAACATTTTGTTCATGATGTCAAGCTTGTTAGAAGAGTAGGTTCCTTTACTGATCAAGAAATATTCAGGCTAAAGTAACTAATAGGTCAATGGGAAGAACTCTGATGAAGATTGAATAAGTATGTGGTGGGTTTTATTTTGAAGTGTTTTTTACCATTTGTTTGTGTCATTCAAATATAATTTTAATGAACGGAATCCAGGTTGCGAGGTTGAACATAAATGGAGGAAGGGAACACGTAAAGATAGCGACGCTTTATGAGCTTATTAAGCAAAACCATGTTTATGTTGTTATGCTACAGGAAAGCACACAGTGATATCAGTAACGCTGCTGACTGGGTAAAGAGTGGGATGTGTTGGCAATTTTAATTCAAATCAATTTATTTTTATTAGTATTGTGCTTTTAACAATGAACATTGTCTCAAAGCAGCTTTACACAGATAATGTGCTGATAAAAATGTATTAGATGTTCTTTATAAGTGTAAGTTTGTCCCTGATAAACGAGCCGGTGGCGAAAAAATGAACCAGAAGGTAACAGACATGAGGGATCTCTGGGATAAGAGACGACCCACCACACTACCGTCAACAAACCTGAGTGAATGTGTGAGAGTGAGGAGACGACGGCATACAAATATTCTAGTTCACCAAAAACTCAATATCCATGATCCCTCCAGATCTGCTCCTTTACCTAAAAGAAATCTACTGATAAAAGATTCGACTAAATAAATGTGTTTAGCCTCGACTTGAACACTGAGACTGTGTCTGAGTCCCGAACACTGATTAGAAGTGTTTAAGCCACAACATGTTGCTAATTTTAATTGTACAGAAGATAACTTGGACAGGAATCATGTAGAATTTAATGTAGCTTCCCAAAAGCACCTATGGGACCTGGTAGGGGCCAACGATCTCTGTGACATATGGAGAAAAATAAATAAGAAACAGAGACAGTACACATGGGCCCATTCCAGGCACTCCCTGGCGAGATTAGATCAATTTTATGATTTAAAGGATCAACTAACATTTTTTTTTTCTTAAAGTGTTTCATTTGTTCAGTAGGCATCATTAAAAAGAATATAAAACCTAAGAGCACATACTGGCATTTTAACACTGCACTTTTAGTAGATGCTAATTTCCGAGTCTTTTAACTCCCTACAGCAGTTGTGGGATTCAACCAAAGCACAAATCAAAGTTATTTGTCAACAGTTCACTCTCATTATCACAAGAGACATTGCGAGATCTCTGAAAGCTCTAGAGGTAGAGACAGTGGAACTCCAGCATTTGAAGGCCACCGTAAATCGAGGGCATATTGAAGCCCTCATAAGTAAAAAGGTCAAAATGAATGACCTATTGGACACTATAGCACAGGTGGCGCTGGTCCGCTCATGTTTTAAAATCATCACTGAGATGGATACGTCCTGTAAGTTCTTCTTCAGTTTAGAACAAAAGAATGGACAGAAAATATTTATACATGCTGTGCATACAATACAGCTTCTTAGTACAGTCATCTTCTATTCAAGGCTGTATAGCAGTGAGAGGAGAGCTTCCTCACAGAGCTGCCTAAACTCCCAGAGTCAGTGGCCAGAGAGTTGTACAGAAAGCTCACACTGACTGAGCTTCAAGAAGCTCTCCAGGGCATGGAGAACGGGCGGGCGGCAGGCATAGATGGTCTCCCTGTGAAATCTTTCAACGCTTTCTGGGCAGTAATAGCGCAGGATGTGCTGGAGGTCCTATAGGACAGTGTGATGGGAGGTCATCTGTTGTCAAGCTGCAGGAGAGCCGTCCTGACCCTGCTGCGAAAAAAGGGAGACATCAGCCCACCTAAAAAACTGATGCCTGGTGTCACTGTGCACTGACTGCAAGCTGCTGTCAAAAGCATTAGCCTCGAGACTGACGAAGGTAATGGAGCAGATCATTCACCATGACCAGACATACTCTGTGCCTGGCAGGTCGATATTTGATAACGTGTACCTAATTTTTGATATTTTTGTTGTCTCCAGGCTATTGGGCTTAAAGACTAATCTGATTTTCCTAGACCAGGAAAAGGCTTTTGACCGGGTTGAGCATGAATACTTGTGGAAGGTGCTGGAAAACCTTGGATTCAACACTGGTTTCATAGTGATGATCAAGGAGCTGTACAGTGAAATTGAGAGTGTACTTAAGGTTAATGGTGGTTTATGTGTCCCTTTTAGAGAGATGTTAGACAAGGCTGTTCACTGTCAGTAATGCTGTACACCCTAGCTATCTAACCTCCTTTAATCAATCTTAGAAATCGTCCTTCTGGTTTTATACGTGGTTCCGCCGACAAACCTGCTAGGGAACATCCAAGCCCGCTTATAGACTTCTTCCGGGATGGTCTGCACTGGATTCCGCAGGGTGTCCTCCATCTGCCCAAGGAGGAAGGGGGGCAGGGTCTGGTTCAGCTCGCCAGCAGAACTGCAGCCTTTCACAAGGGGAGGACCTGGCAGCACGTATGGGACTCCAGTCCCTGCATGTCACTAACCAGCTCCTGCAGTGTTGGAGGTCCACACTAACAATAGAGGACCGTGTTTATCTGAAGGACTATGAAATCAGTGAGACCGGTCCTGCAGAGGAGGAACCCTTTCCTCAGCTGGACATTGCTCCCAACCTCGACAGGTGTGGTGGCCCCCTCCTGGAGTGTAGGGGTGAAGAGAAGATGAACTTCGGGACAGTGACGGGGAAGCTGCTCTACAGGGACTGTGTTGAAGTTTTAAATAAGAATAAACTAAATGGAAGGGTAGACACATAGTGGAGACATGTTCTTGGTTTAACGATCATATTAAACCAGAGTGGAGACACTCTACAAACCACCATTAACCAAAAAAGCTGCTGACCTCCAGTGGAGGATTTTACACTGCATCAGCTCTGTGAACTCTTTTTTTTATTTGTATTTTAAACCCTCATGTTTTACAGGACTGTCCGTTCTGCAGCAGGTTACAGTCACTGTTTAAGCTTTTAAAACGTTTTTTTTTTTTTAAAGTTCTTTTTATGTGATTTTTCAGGAGAAAGAGGTTTATGTGCCAACTGATTCATTTTATTTTGGCGAAGGAGAATATGCCTGAGTAGAACGAACAAAGTGGCTTCTAATATAAATCAAGGAATATTAATAAGAGTGTGGGGGAGCTGGAGATGTTTGAGGTTGTGTGGTGTTGTGATGAAGCTCTGTGTTTTGTAAAAGAAAAAAAAAATGGCACTTTACACCAGAACTGAACTGAATCCCCCCCCCCCCCCAAACTAATATTGACAGATCTTTTTTGTTGATTTAACATTTTATTAATTTATTTATCTATTTATTATTAATGAGTCAACCTGATACCATATGGCATATAACATGACTTTTGTAAAAGTTGAGGACTGTAAAAGTCAATATTCTCTCTCTCTCTCTCTCTCTCTCTCTCTCTCTCTCTCTCTCTCTCTCTCTCTCTCTCTCTTTCTCTCTCTCCTCCTCTCTCTCTCTCTCTCTCTCTCTCTCTCTCTCTCTCTCTCTCTCTCTCTCTCTTTCTCTCTGTCCTCCTCTCTCTCTCTCTCTCTCTCTCTCTCTCTCTCTCTCTCTCTCTCTCTCTCTCTCTCTCTCTCTTGCTCTCTTTCCCAGTCCTCTTATTGTTTTCCTGATTGGTTTGTCATTCAAGATTTTTCTCAATTCTCTCTCTCCTGGCGTTACTTTATCTTTCTCGCTGTCTTTCTCTCTTTTCTGCCTTTACTTTCTCTAATCTGTCTTTCACAATGTCTGTCTCTGCCCCATGAGTGTCCCTATATTCTTTTGTCTGTCTTTCCTTTTCATCTTTCTTTTCATTTCTCTAATTTTCCTCCCAGTCTCTTCTCTTCCTGTCGTTCTCCACACTCCTCTCTTTCTCTCAGTCTGTCTGTATAATTTTTTCTGACAGTTTTTTCTCCCCCATGTTTTATACACTCCCCTGTCTCTTTCTCTTGCCTTTCATTTCTCGATCTTTTCCTTCTTCTATCTCTTTGTCAATCTCTCAACCTTTCTCTTGTCGTTCTTCTGCCTGTCTCTCTCTCCTCTCCTACTCTTTTGCTGTTTTCTCCTAGTCCTCCACTATCCCATCTTCCACACCCTCTCTTTTACCGCTGCCCCCTGTACTTATACAAATGGGTTCCACATGGTGAGCGCACACACACACACACACACACACACACACACACACACACACACACACACACACACACACACACATTTTTTTATCCTATGATGTGTGTGGGTGTGTGTGTTCATAGAGTATTAAATACTTGATGTATTCACACAAATTTTTTTCAAAACTCTTTTACACTCCTTTTTTAAACCTCACAGTTCCTCCAAATGCCTCGTTCCTGACTAAATCAATGTACCGTGATCATCTGCTGTTTACCTGGGAAGCAATACGAGATCGTCATATTCCTGTCATCAGAAACACACACACACACACACACACACACACACACACACACACACACACACACACACACACACACACACACACACACACACTTAGCCATTTTTCTTTCTTCTCCTAAGCACCATGTACATAAACAGGAAGTGTACAGTGTTAAGGATGAGGATGAAAAACATAATGGCTTGTTCTTCATGATAAAGACCAGCACTCACGCCACTAATGCTGTGGAGCATTAACACACAAACCAGAGAGGATATACAGAGTAAACCCCCACCTTCCCATCTTTCTCTCCCTCTTTCTCTCTTTATTTTCCTTTCTTTCTTTTTGCCTGCCTCTCACTTTGGATATTGATAGAAAATGAAATAGCTGTAATTGTCTCTATTAGCTAATGGAATCGAGACTAATTGCTTTCTTCTCTTTCAGTTTTGTCTACACTCTCTCTCTCTCTCTCACTTCTCTCTCTCTCTCTCTCTCTCTCTCTCTCTCTCTCTCTCTCTCTCTCTCTCTCTCTCTCTCTCTGTAATAGCAGTTACTTACTGCCTTCTGCTTCTTACCTTTATGAAGAAACGTAACCAAATGTCTTATGTAATTGTAACTGAAACATGGTTTGGATTGTTGTTTGTTTCAAAAGTATTCTAGAATTAAAATTATTTATTTTTCTGCAATTCTTCTGTTTATGAAAACATATTCGCTCGACTGTAAATCACTTTTGGTAATTCAATTCAATTTAATTCAATTTAGTTGTATTTGTGTAGCGCTTGTCTTTATTCTCAGTTTAAATATTTGATATTTATTTTGTTTTATTGTGAATAGAAGTTGGATTTATGAGATTTGCAAATCATTGCATTCTAGTGGGTCTTTAATTTATTTATTAATTGACTTATTTATTTAACATTTTTCACAGTGTACCATTTTTTGGTTGGGGTTGCAAGTTTATCCATATTCAGCGATCAAATGGCGACTGTGGCACTGATTGCACAAGGTGGTTGTGTTCTGCCCCCTGCTGTCTGGATGAGGGTGTGCATGGCCGCAGGAAGTGGGGGTGCTGGGGGTGCTGCACCCCCTATTGGCGAGAGCGAGATTTTTAAAAAATGTAGGCCTATTAAAAATATTTTGCACAATTTATAAATTCCTTATGAATATTTTAGGAAATGATTTTGACACACGTAGGCTATTAAGTGTATTTTGGATTTTAATTTGATTATTTTGATTATTTTAATTATATTGATTTTTCAAGTTCATTTGAGAAGCGCGTTTCACACGCGCGGGTGATTTTAGTTTGGCTTTCTCTGGCAGCGCGCAAACATAGCCTAAATGCCTTGCCCTTGTGGAAGATAAAATTAGCTCTTCGTACCTTTTACAACAACATGAAGATATCAGGAAAAGAGATCGGTGGTCTCTTTCCTGCTCGTGTTCCACATCCCTCTCAAAGCGCAGAGCGGGAGGCTATAACGCGTCTTTGTGTGGAAATATAAAACTGTTTTTTTTTATTTATTTTTTTTTTTTTAATGGATTCAACTTTATTATATTATGTAAGTTACCAGTAGCCTTCCCATGGGCTCTCCACCTGCAGGAGGGACCGTAAGGGACGGTGCTGTGAGGATTGGGCAGCAGTCGAAGGCGGGGGTCTGCTTAGACTGCTGCCCCCGCGACCCGAATTACGGATAAGCGGGAGAGAATGAATGAATGAATGAATGAACGTTACCAGTATTTACTGATATTTATTTCAATGCTTTACAGGCTTTAGTGTGTTGTTTCTTTGCTTTTTTTTTTTTTTTTTTATTATTTCAAAACAACCCCCCAACCACCGCAACACCGCCGGTATTTGGTCCACTACCACCGCGGTGGTAAAAAAAAAAAAGTGCCATCGTCACAGCCCTATGTTATTTTTTTAAATGTATTCTAAATAGGCCCATAGGCTCATAGGTTTTTTTTGTCAAAAAAAATAAAAAATAAATTCACAGCACCCCCTTTTCAAAATTACTTCCAGCGGCCCTGAGGGTGTGTTACATTCTCCTCTCAGAACACTGCAGCAGATATACTGTATTTCCATGTCGTTCATGTAAATCCACATAACCCCACCAATCTGTGTTCAGCAATTTAACTTGCACTAAAGTGCCCCAGTCAGTCTTTATTTACACTTCCTTATTTTCTTTAGTTCCTCTTTCAGACCTTTTATCTCATCAACTTCTCATATTCATTCTTTAAAATGTGTCTGTCATTTGCGATTACCACATCTGTCACAAGCGCTCTACAGGGGCTTATAGGGCACATGCGTGCTCATTTGGTTGTGTTTTATTGCGTTATGTGTTATTGTGGTTGTATTAGACTTTCGACACATCATACAAATGTGCAATATGCTTTTTTACCCAACTGGACAATCAGTGCACTAATATTTCACTTTCTTTTTATACTTGGGCAGTAATGCTGATTCTGATGGTGGAACAGTTTTGGGTCTTCTGGTTCAAATTTTCAAGGGAAATGTCAGGTGTCCCAATACATTTGAGATATAGAGTATTTCACCACAATAGCAGAGATTAATTATTTATTGTTTCTTTAACAAGCCTATAATAACACACGTTACAGTTCTATTACAATTCGATACACTAAGAAAGCGTAATTTTCAGTTTGCAAGATTTGCATCTTGTTTTTAAGGGTGTAAATGCGTAAGAAAATACTTTTCCACTCTGTAAGAAGTAAGACAGAAAGAAAGAAAGTGAAGAGACATGATGTTTTCAGAAGTAAGCTTGGTAGGCGAGCATGTAGCCACCGTTGTACATGTAGAGCTTCGTGTCTGTGGGGTTGAAGTGAAGGTTGGCGACGCCCGCTGCTACTTTCTCCATAGGGATCGAGAGCATGTTGTCCTCGGCCCCTGTGGTCACGTCGAAGGCGTAGAACACTTCTTCTTTGTAGGTGTTTATGAAGCGAGTTGCGTAAAGCACCCCACACACCATGAAGGCGTTGGTCACCGAGCGCTTGAACAGACGTGTCTTCCAGGTGTGTGTTACGTTAAAGTTATCGAAGTCCACTCGACTCACCACTATGTTCCCGTGGTTTGCTTCCGTGGCGTAAATTACCCACAAGCCCTTGTCGTCAGCCGAGAGGCTGATATCGGTCCAATCCAAGCAGCTGTAGTAGCAGTAGGGAAATTTGTTGTTGACTCCGGCATCAGGAAGCGCGAGACGTCGGACTTTCTTTGTTTTGACATCAAAGGCACAGAGTTCAGGCTGGTAATAACACTGATAATACACGACACCGTTGTAAACGATAGTGCCTGGACCCTGAATGGCGTTAGCGTGAGTGTATGAGTTAGCCACCACTTCATCTTTGTAGTTAGTTCCAGCCATGAAGCCTTCATAAGACTGGTAGAAGCGCACAGTGATGCCCATCATGTGGCTGTTAGCTAGTGGCTGAATCCAGTAACTCTCTTCAAGGCCAGTGTCGTGACCCCACGCTCCAGTGATGTAAGACGAACTGAATGGATTCATTTTAGTGACCACTGGAGCACTGATATTTATCATTATGCGCTGAGAACAAGAACCTGTAACACAGAACATAATAAGCAATACATTAAATGTATGTGATGCTGGCAAATATTTCTATGCTCGTGCCTGACATAAAATAAATGATAAAAAGAAAAACATATGGTTTTAGGTTAAGTGGACACCTGACAATAAGATTGGTATGTGGTTTTTGAACATTTCATATTTAGACCTAATTTGGATGATGGTCTGCTAGATTTTGAAGTGTGTTTGTGAAGATTTGTGCTCATTCAGCCGCAAGGGTGTTACTAAAGGTGCGGTGAGGAGAAATTCATTCATGTTCAATAAGGTTAAGGTCAGAGCTCTATAGCAGGAGATCTTCCACTCCAAACACATGTAAAGCAGATCTTCATGTAGCTGTTTTTGTGCACAAGGGCATTGTAATGCAGGAACAGATTTGGGTTTTCTAATTTAATTGAAAGGAAAATATAATTTTACTGCACCCAAAGACGTGGGCTAACCGCACTGGTTCCGAACAATTGCCGACGCCCCAGAGTCAAAAACTCCTAGTTCCAAAATTTTCCCTTTTCCTGCACCAACCCATATTTTGCGTACACTATTTGGCTAAAAACACTGAAACACCAGACCCATATGTGTTTTTCCACAAATTGATAGCCCACGTCTTTGGGTGCAGTAAAATGATATTTTCCTTTCACTTGATATTCTTGATATTCTCTGGTGTGCAATTCGATCAAACACCATATAGGGACTTCTTTTTTAAGGCTAAATTTCTTTCTTACATTTTTCTAAATTGTCATACGATATGTTGGGACATTGTATTTTTTGTGTTTTAAAGCCCAGTTGCCTTTTTATTGCCATCGCAAGATACTGAAACAGATGGTGTCCATGCACCCATTGCCACAAGTGCCACAAGTTTATTATGGTAGTGTAACTTTTGCTAAATTTTGTTAAGTAATTAAGAGAAGCACAAAAGCACAGTCTCCTTTAACCCTAGTCTGACATGCAAGTACCATCAGGTCATGTCCAACATGGCAATACTACAAAAAAAACCCTGAGCTTCTTTGAATGATGTATCTACTACCTAAACCTCTACACTGTTACATTGATTTAAACCCTTTTACTTACTTCTGAATTCCTGTGGTATGGTCTTGCAAGCCTGGACACGGTTATGAAGTGAGCGCAGCTTTTCCCTCGTTGTTTCCAGGTTAAAGACCTTCTTCGTGTACATCTGATCCACTTCCTTCTTTAAGTTCTTTAACTGAGGCAAGAGGAAATGACAGAGATTAACATTGGCTGTTTTTGAATTGGATTTTGAAAAAACAGTTTCCATTCAAAAAGTAAAAGACATTTATTCTGTACTTCCACAAAGTCTCGGCAAAATTGCTGTACATATTCAACCAACTTAGACCAGAGTTTTATAAACACATTTTTCTAAAAAAATATGGAGAAAGTAATTCTTTCTATTTTATACATGCTGTTTACAATATCCATCCAATCTTCTATTGTGCGTAGTTCAAGAAGCAACTAGCACTTTGCAAGCACTTTTTTACTTGCGGATTTCTACTGCTTCATGAGTCTCTTTCCAAAACAGTTTTATCACTGGCAATTTCCTGAGTATATGCCAATGATTAGCTTCCCAAAACCCACACTGTCTCCAACATTTATTGTCACTTCATAATATGAGCTTTCTGTTTCGGTGTCATAAAAAATCTAATAAGGCACTTCCATGGGAATTCACGCTATATGTGAAAGTTAGTACATTTCCTTGTAAGTGTACATTCATCAAGCCACTCCACATGCGATATCCGAAAATGATCCTCTTTTTCCTATTTTTCTTTAATATAGTGCATAGAGTGGGATTTCTTTGTGCTAAGGCCTTTGTAAAAATTTAGATCATCTAAGAAAGCACCCAAAAATGTCCTTCCTACTGGGTTGTCAAGATCTGTTTTATTTTTAATGTTTTGTTCAAAATGATAACATATTTGAAGGTATTTATAAAAGTTAGATTTCTCAAGGCGGTAATCCTTCTTCAAACTTTCAAAGTCTTTTAGGTGTCCTTTTACTGAAAAAGAGAAAAAAGTTGTGATTCCTTTTGAGACCAAGGATTTAAATGTTTTGAATTTTGAATTTATGGACGTATGCACACCACTGAAATATCTGTAGATTATAGCTCGGTCCATTCTCTCATCATTTTCCATTTTTTAAATTGAGCTTAAATCCATGGATTTTGCACCTTATTTATAAATTGTCTCAAGTATTTGTGTACTAATACAGCTAAAATTGAGGGGTCATTTATTGTTTTTACTGTTCAAACACAATTTGCTTTATTATACTGAGTTAGACGTTGTAATTACAGGCCGCTGAGTGCAGGCGCAGTGCTGAACGGACAGCACCAGTTCAGTACCATTGTTTTGGAAGCGAAAAAGCACAAGGTGGGTGGAACAGCAAAACGAGACACGGTTGGCGACTGATCATGAGCACGGCTGCCACTTGCCATTATTGAGAAGCCCAGCACGTATAAAAGGAGGTTGTGCATCCAGGAGAGGGGTCTTGCCTTTACTTCACTAATGTGTAGGAAAATATGTCACTTTAGAAGCATCCTACTGTCAAGTCAGACTCTATATATACTCTATCTATATACTATATAGGCTTGTTTAACTCTGTGTGTGTGTGTGTGTGTGTGTGTGTGTGTGTGTGTGTTTACCTCTGTGCGTATCCGCTGCGACTCCCTTGTACTTGTTTGTACATTACTTATGCTGTCATGCAGCTGCTGGATCTCCTGGCTGAGCTGCTTCACGTGTAGAGCGTTGTACAGACCCTGAGCGTTTAGGTACTGGAACCTATCCATCTTCTTCATCACCATTATCAACTTGGATTCCATCTCTGGCACTATTTTAGCACTTGTCTCAGTCTGTCATGCAGGATTCACATTTTTTAGGATTTCAATCCAACAATGACACAACACTCTGTGTTTGTGTGTGTGTGTGTGTGTGTGTGTGTGTGTGTGTGTGTGTGTGTGTGTGTGTGAGTGTATGTGTGGGCGAGAGAGAGAGAGAGAGAGAGAGAGAGAGAGAGAGAGAGAGAGAGAGAGAGAGAGAGAGAGAGAGAGAGAGACCTGTGCATGGAGATGTTGCAGTGAGTCTTGGCACTTCTGCAGCAGTTCTGTCACAACATCAAACTTGGCAGTAGGAAAAGCCCAGAGTGTGCTGTTCACCTTACACACACATGCATCATTTTTTTCCTGGCCATTAACAGTATAAGCCTGGCCACACCCCTAACACGAACACACACACACACACACACACACACACACACACACACACACACACACACACACACACACACACACACACACAAAATACATCATACATGAATGAGAACATACACACAACATAAATTCAAAATGTTTCACTATATTTGTGTGTGATTTATTTATTGCCCTATAAGTTTGTCCATTCATTATAAATATAAATCTCTACATTACAATAAAAGGTCTGAAAAGTCTTTTTTTTTTCAAAAAATATCCCGTTTTTAGCTTGAAAGATACAGCATTAAAAACAAAGCAGTTCCAACTATACTGTATGTCCATGTAGTACATAAAACATTACACACACACACATATGGCGTATATATATTATGTATATACCGTTACTGTATGCTGCGATAAACAGCAACTCCAATCTGTCGAAACTCCTCAAGAAACTCCATGCCTCGATTAAGCTAGAAGCTAGAAGCTAGAAGCTAACTCAGTGTTCTGTTCTACATTGTTAATAGTTTTCATACTTAAGCTGTGACAGGAACATTTTTAAGAGCTCAACACAACAGCAGAAGCCACTTTAGTTTTTGATTGTGAATATATTATTCAGCTTGTTTTGTTCTTTATTTCAGAAATCCTTGTGATATATTCAGTTTGTGCAGGTCTGACTTCAATAAAATAGAATTTGTCAGTTTTGTGTTTGTAGAACATAACGCATAAAAGGGCATTAAAAGGAACATTAAAGAACGTTTTTAAAAAAAGTAACTAAAAAGTTACTTTTAACAGTAACGCATTACTTTTTGGTGTAATTAATCAACTAAGTAACTGAGTTACTGAATAAAGTAGCAAGTAACTGTAAATAGTTACTATTTCTTAGTAACTAGCACAACAATGCATATATATATATATACACAACGGAAGAACATCATAGGTGATTGTTTGCTTTAATTGATTGATTGATTATTTGATTGATTATCTAGTTGTCAGAAATATCAGATCAGTTCCAAAGCTGTCTGAAATTTAATAACATTATATTATAATTAAACATAACTTATTTATATAAACTAACAAAGCACACTTTATAAAAGTCTCTGGAATGTTTGGTTTTACGTGTCGGTACTTACAGCGGCGGTGAGAATCAGGATGAGCAGGATCATGATCAAATTCTGAGAGTCTCAACTTTCTCAAATTTTCCTGGAGCGTTTATACTGTAGCCCCACACACATTCACACACACACACACACACACACACACACACACACACACACACACACACACACACACACACACACAGACACACACACACACACATATTGAAATAATTTTTAATGAAATGAGGATGTATAAATATTTTTTTACGGAAGTTCAGTCTTAAGCAATCATTATCAGATAAAACTTTTGCAACATAATTCTTATTTTAAAAAAAAAACGCTGTTACAAAACACCTAACCATTAAAAACTGTTACTAAAAAGTCATTTAAACATGCAGAAATAATACACAGTTACTGTGAAACGTTTTTAAAACACAGTATCTTATGGTTGGAATTAAAGTAAAAGGTAAATAAAACAGAATGCCATGATTTAAAAAATCTCACATTTTATTCCTGATATAGAAATATAACTGCATAAACTGAGGAAATGTAAAATTTTAAGGACAATATAAGGTAATTTAAAATTTGATAGCTATGACATGTCTACAACGGGCAACAAAAGTCTAGAAACGTAGGTGTTAATAAAAAGAAATTGATGTACGAACATTGCTGGTACTGCTGGAACGCCACCGCCTGTTTCTTACTCCTGATGGAGTATGTGGGGCGTCCAGCAGCACGGCCCTATCCCTGTCGGACATTTCCGAGAGAGTGAGCCAGAAGTGAGTATTTGTCGAGACGAGGGTGGCTATGGACCGGCCAATGGCTCTAGTGGTGTCTTTAGTGGCTCTGGGCCGCCGTCCAGCGGAGTTCATGAACTGGCCGCCCGGGGCACCTCCCACATCCAGTTAATGCAGCAGCTCAGCCTGATACACCTGCAGGACCGCCATGGTGTGCAGGGACGCAGTGGCTTGACCTGCTGAGGCATACAGTATGCCTTACCCACGATGTATTATGCAGGGTGTCGTAGGTAATGTCGGGGTCTTGAGGGAGTAGGCAATCCCGGGAGAGAGATAGCTCGCAAGCGTCTCTTCAATCCGCGGCATCGCTCCATACTCATGTACTATCCGTCTAATGATGTGTGAATACAGCGTCGAAAAGGGGCTGAAGGGGCTTCGCCCATGACTATGACACTTTAGTGTGCAGGTCTGGAAAGAACAGGAGACCCTGATATGGAGGTTGTGACATTGGTGCCAGAAACAGTCGTCCAACTTACTGAACGGAGGGGCTTTCTGCCCATGAGATAGCCAAGTTATTGCTTATTATTAATATTATTGTTTACCAATAGGAGTGAGAATTTGAGCAGAATTGAAATGAGAGCAGAATGTGCGCAGATCATGCACAGATTATGCAGATAATCTGAGCTGAATGTACGCACCTTCTAATGTACGCCTAGGTTGCAAAGGCCAAAACGAAAACCAATATGGTGGCAATATATTAACATGTGCTTGAATGTTTTTTATGTACATGATGTGCGTTAATTATTGAGAATTTACATGCACGTGTTTTTGGAGTTTATATTACACTACAGCGTTGCCGCAAATTTGTTTGATGGAGCGATCGGCATGCTATAAAAATGTACATACATGTTTGCTAACAACAAAAGGCATATGTGCACCAACTAACAGCAGAGATTTACCAGTATACAATACAAACCACCGTCGATTCTCAAAACAAACCTTTATTATATTCTCCAACATTGCAAACACAAAGATCGCTCAAAAATCACAAAAAACATGGTGTAGTTCGTTTTTACAAAAAGCTAACCAATGTCAAAATTACATTTGTGAGCCATTTCACTCTGACACAGATCTGAAAAGTATCCTACACACGGTTACTATGGTTTCTTTACAAAGTCTAAAATGCTTTGTTGCTTTTTGCCTTTAACAGTCTGCTTGAAAACAAATGCTTCAATATTATTTATGCTGTCTAAAACTGTTTCATCTCCTACAAAAGAGCCATACCGTAAAATTTTCTGTAGCATTTCTACCACCTCACCAGCTGAGGGAATTGGTTTCAAATCTTCATCCGCATCTTCTTCATCTTCTTTGTCATTGCCGCATGCAGATGTGCTTGTCTGTGCTGACTGCACCTGACTGCGCCTGCCCTGTGCCTGAAACTCATCATCGAAAATATCCTGAATGATGCAATGCATCCAGCAGTTTGAGATTGTTTCCTTCTTCACGTCATTCCAGGCTGATCTCAGGAAGTTCATTGCATCTAGAAGGGAAGGGGTGTACTGTGCCTTCTTTTCATCATGGAGCAGGTATTGGTGCATCAACATTTTCCTGTCGTACACCTTAATACTTAGATAAGATGCCAACTAATATAAGACGCACCCTGGGTGAGGGGTAAGTAAAACTTTGTGTAAGACGCGTCTTATATACGCGAAAATACGATAGTGAGATGGTGAAGTGGCATCAATAACTAACATTTTCAAAAGCCGGTGATTGGTCATGGGGATCGAGATAACCAACGTTTAGTGTAAAAATTCTTAAAATTGCACTTTCAGAGATGCATAGAAAACTCGCTCTGGTCACCGTGTACAGACCCCCAGGACCCTACGCTGATTTTCTTCATGAGTTTGCTTGTTTTCTCTCAGACCTCCTGATCAGCTTTGATAAAGTGCTGCTTGTAGGAGATTTTAATATTCATGTAGATGATGAAAACGATGCCCTAGGATTATCATTTGTCGATTTACTAAACTCTTTTGGAGTTAAACAAAACGTCACCAGACCAACCCACCGTTTTAACCACACACTAGACTTAATAATATCCCACGGAGCAGACGTCACTGATATAAATATTTTACCTCAGAATGATGACATCACAGACCATTATCTCCTACTGTACACACTACCGGTAGAGCAGATTAACCGTGTTTCACCACGGTATCGACTTGGTAGGACTATTATTCCAACCACTAAGGACAGATTCATAAATAACCTGCCTGATTTATCTCAGTTTCACATTAAACCCATAAATGCTGATCATCTTGATGAGATGGCGAACAACATAGACCTTATCCTCACTAGCACTTTAGACACTGTTGCCCCCATCCGGTTAAAAAAGGTTCGAGAACAAGCAACTGCACCTTGGTATAATAGTCATACGCATGCCCTAAAGAGAACAACACGTAATCTGGAGAGAAAATGGAGGAAAACTAAATTGGAGGTATTTAGAATTGCGTATAAAGACAGTATGCTTAGCTACAGACAGGCGCTAAAAGCTGCTAGAGCTAAACACCTGAGCAAACTCATAGAAAATAACAAAAACAATCCCAGGTTCCTTTTCAGTACAGTCGCTAAATTAACAACAAATCAGGGATCTGAAAAATGTGTTCCATCACAGTTTAGTAGTGAAGACTTTATGAATTTCTTCACTGAAAAAATAGATAACATTCGAAAAACAATTGTGGCAGTTCAACCTCTGACAGCATCTCCTGACACAATCGTACTTACAACCCCACAACTACACTGTTTTACATGTATAGGACAGGAAGAGCTGTATGATGCTATTATGAAAGCTAAATCAACAACATGTCAGTTAGATCCAATTCCCACTAAACTACTGAAGGAAGTGTTATATACAGCTGGTGAGCCTCTTCTCAATATTATTAACTCCTCACTATCGTTAGGTCATGTCCCTAAATCCCTCAAGTTAGCAGTTATTAAGCCCCTCATTAAAAAACCTAATCTGGATCCAAACACGCTATCGAATTACAGACCAATTTCAAATCTCCCATTTATGTCTAAGATTTTAGAAAAGATTGTCGCTGCCCAGTTATGTAACCACTTGCAGGAGAACAATATCTTTGAAGAGTTTCAGTCAGGTTTTAGGCCCCATCATAGCACAGAAACTGCTCTAGTTAAAATCACTAACGACCTGTTTTTAGCTTCAGACCAAGGCTACATCTCCCTATTAGTTTTACTAGATCTTAGTGCTGCGTTCGACACTATAGATCATGATCTTCTCCTCGATCGCTTACAGAATTACATCGGTATTCAGGGACAGGCATTAAGCTGGTTTAAATCCTACCTGTCCAATCGTTACCATTTCGTAGATTTAAATGGAGAGCTATCCAGGATAATGCTAGTAAATTATGGCGTGCCACAAGGGTCAGTTCTGGGACCCCTGCTTTTTACAATATACATGCTTCCATTAGGAAATATTATTAGAAGGCATGGAATTAGCTTCCATTGTTATGCTGATGATACCCAGCTATATATTTCATCCAAACCAGGCGATACAGCTCAATTAGCTCGCATAACTGAGTGTGTTGAAGAAATAAGAGATTGGATGACCCATAACTTTCTGCTATTAAATCCTGATAAAACGGAGATTTTGCTCATCGGCCCAAAAAATAGTACACAGAAGCTCCAGCATCTCAGCCTGCATTTAGATGGTTGTTCTGTAACTACTAGTTCAACGGTAAAAGACCTGGGAGTTATTTTAGACAGCAACTTATCTTTTAAAAATCACATCAATCAAGTTACAAAAACAGCCTTCTTTCACCTTAGAAATATTTCTAAGCTAAGAAATATGTTATCTATATCTGATGCAGAGAAGCTCGTCCATGCGTTTATGACCTCTAGAATAGACTACTGTAATGCATTACTAGGTGGATGTCCTGCATCATTAATAAACAAGCTTCAGTTAGTTCAGAATGCCGCAGCAAGAGTTCTTACTAGGTCAAGAAAATACGATCATATAACCCCAATCTTATCGTCCCTACATTGGCTTCCTATTAAGTTTCGAATAGACTACAAACTACTGCTACTCACTTATAAAGCACTAAATGGTTTGGCTCCCATGTATCTATCCAGTCTCTTAACACGCTACAATCCGTCACGCTCCCTGAGATCTCAAAACTCTGGGCTTCTAGTAGTTCCTAGAATAGCAAAGTCCACTAAAGGCGGTAGAGCATTTTCACATTTAGCTCCTAAACTCTGGAATAGTCTTCCTGACAGTGTTCGGGGTTCAGATACACTCTCCCAGTTTAAGTGTAGATTAAAAACATATCTTTTTAGCAAAGCCTACACATAACACACATCACGCACATCACATCACAACCTTGTGCTCCAGAACATCTGATCACATGCACATTATCAACTTGTGCTGTTAATATCATGAACAGCAGCTACGCTAATTCCTCTCCACTGCTTCTCTTTCTCTCCCCATCCCGAGGCTTCCTGAGGTTTGGCCAGCTCCAGTCACGTCCCACCTCGTGAAGATTATGGACCTATGGATGATCATGGAGAAGTAGATGCCGAGTGTTTAAAGGCCCTGGCATGGAGAAGCTGATGCTGGATCTATGATGATCACAAATTGTTCTGTATTGTTGAAAGATTTATGACCAAACTTTTGATGTCACCCATATGAGGATGGGTTCCCCTTTGAGTCTGGTTCCTCTCAAGGTTTCTTCCTCATATCATCTAAGGGAGTTTTTCCTTGCCACTGTCGCCACGGCTGCTCATCAGGGACAAACGCACACCATTCACCTTCACTGTTGTTTTCTGTAAAGCTGCTTTGAGACAATGTCTGTTGTGAAAAGCGCTATACAAATAAACTTGACTTGACTTGACTTGACTAGTGTTAAATTTGGCCCTCTTTTGTGCTTGAGATATTAGGGTTCGGGGACATAAAAGAATCGACATAACCGATGAGAAAATGCTAGAACAAAGAGAGGATTTGGCGGTTCCACTTCAAAAACGTCGACTTAATAGGGTTGGAGAGTTAACCGAGGTCGAGATAAGTGGGTTCCACTGTATATATATATATAAATAGCTTAATAAGATTGCAACAGTTATGCAAACCCAAATTTGTCGCACATCATCCAGTACTTACTCACTTCCCCCCCAGATATCAGCAAAAAGCAGAACTTCCTGTGCCTCACTTGCCTAATATTTTCCCTTACACTATGCTGGTCAGCAAAATTTGAACTTTCTGTTAGCACACCTTGATTTTGTAAGAGCGGGCGGGATTTTTCTATAAGACTCATTGAGCCTCTGGACTTCTCTGGACTCCTGATATAAAGCTGCAGCGTCGTTGTTCTTCTCATCTTCAGAAATAAACATGAAGTCTTTTCTGTTGTCCGTCTGGACGGCTTTATTCATCTTCGTCCATCTCTCTCAGGTAAAAGGAACACACCTGTAAGCCTCACACAATGTCCAAACAAGATCTTATCATGCGTCTTAATGTGTATGTTTAAATTTCTTGTGTGCATTTGGAATTTGCCATCAGTGTGTGAGTGGAAAGGACTGTGTGTGTGAGCTGAAGAACTTGCAGCCTCCTTTCCCGATGGAGAAACTCGAATCGTTTCTCACGTCAGCGTACCAATGCACCAAGACCATCAGTTTAACAGAGGTGTGTAGTGTTTTTATGCACTTTAAATATTCTGATATTTGTGACAGAAAACAGGAAAATGAAACTTTCAAATGAAACAGATTGTAGTATTTGAATAGCAGCATGTCCTGAAGTCTTGAACTCTTCTTGTATCATCTTGGTCTGGATCAGATTACAAGTCGATGATGAGAATCCAAACAGTAATTAATGCTTTTACACTTTATGTGCTATGGGTATGTTTTTTCTCCCCAATAAAATTAGTGCATAAGACAATCTGGAACTATTCAATATTCTAGTTATAAATTTTTCTAATTTCTCATTTTGCATGTTAGATCTTTTTTTGTCATATTTATCCAAAAGGTATTCAAGGAATTAAACTTTAAGTTATTCCAACCTTTAATACTCTCCTTCTCTCTCTCTCTCTCTCTCTCTCTCTCTCTCTCTCTCTCTCCCCCACCCCGCTCTTTCTCTCTCTCTCTCTCTCTCGCTCTTTCTTTCGATCTCACTCCGTGTGCCATTTCTCTCTCTCTCTCTCTCTCTCTCTCTCTCTCTCTCTCTCTCTTTCAGTTCATGGAGGTGGATACACTGATGTTGGGGGTGCAGCGGCGGCTGGAGCAGCTGGAAGAGAGAATGTCTGTGTTGGAGAAGGAGGATGATGGTGGTCTGTACGGAGCTGTTTCGCTGCGAATCATTGAGCTCGAACTCGCTGAGATCCAGGAGTTAATGAGTAAACTGAACAGAACCATTGACTTTCACAGGCAGATCAGTCAGAGCACCGCAACCAAGGTGACTAACTGCAGAACAAATCACAAAAAAACACTCCAAACACATCACACCATTCTACACAACATTACAGAATTATATGACAACAAAACACATTACATATCACACCACACCACATTACACCACACCACACTATACTACACCACCTCACATTAGACCACCGGCACCAAACCACACCACACAACATTAGACCACACCACGTTACACCACACCACATTACACCACCCCACATTAAACCACACCACACTACATTAGACCACACCACATTACACACATTACATTACACCACATTACACCACACCACACCACACCACATTAAACCACACCACATTACACCACCCCACATTAAACCACACCACACCACATTACACCACCCCACATTAAACCACACCACACCACATTACACCACCCCACATTAAACCACACCACACCACCCCACATTAAACCACACCACACCACATTACACCACCCCACATTACACCACACCACACCACATTACACCACCCCACATTAAACCACACCACACCACCCCACATTAAACCACACCACACCACATTACACCACCCCAAATTAAACCACACCACACCACATTACACCACCCCACATTAAACCACACCACACCACCCCACATTAAACCACACCACACCACATTACACCACCCCAAATTAAACCACACCACACCACATTACACCACCCCACATTAAACCACACCACACCACATTACACCACCCCACATTAAACCACACCACACCACATTAAACCACACCACATTAAACCACACCACATTACACCACCCCACACCACATTACACCAACCCACATTAAACCACACCACACCACATTACACCACCCCACATTAAACCACACCACACCACATTACACCATCCCACATTAAAACACACCACACAACATTAGACCACACCATATTACACCACATTACACCACCCCACATTAAACCACACCACACCACATTACACCACCCCACATTACACCACACCACACCACATTACACCACATTACACCACCCCACATTAAACCACACCACACCACATTACACCACCCCACATTACACCACACCACACCACATTACACCACATTACACCACCCCACATTAAACCACACCACACCACATTACACCACCCCACATTAAACCACACCACCCTACATTAGACCACACCACATTAAACCACACCACACCACCCCACATTACGACACACCACACCACATTACACCACATTACACCACCCCACATTAAACCACACCACCCTACATTACACCACCCCACATTAAACCACACCACACCACCCCACATTACGACACACCACACCACATTACACCACATTACACCACCCCACATTAAACCACACCACACCACATTGCACCACACCACATTACACCACCCCACATTAAACCACCACATTAAACCACACCACATTACACCACACCACTTTACACCACACCACACTTCACTACACCACCTGACATTAGACCAAACATTAGACACTCACACCACAAACTCTTGCTTTGATTCTGTGAAGGAAATGATGTTAAAAATTCTGGAACTTCTTGTGAGCAATAACAGACTCTAGTGGTTAGAATCTCAACACATGTGCAGCTGTGAAGGTCAAACAGAAATGTCCAATAAAACAATTACTGTAAGTGTATTGGATTCCTAATTGGAAAAAATTGAGAATTCTAGCACTTCTTTTATATGTCACTAAAGTCTGAAGATCTTTTTCACACAATCTAAATACTCCTCACTCCGTTTGGTGTTTCTTAAATAAATGCTTTAGTAAGTGGATGGTCATAATTATGTTGTTTTTGTCTGTGTCTAATTCAAGCTGCACAGTATGACCAAGGGCATGCGGGAGCTGGAGGCTTTGGATATTTCCAACGTGGTAAGCAAAGAGCGGGAAAATCGGCGTGTGAAGAGAGACTTAGCTAAATGTGAACATGAGCTTCAAGCCACTCCTCAGCCTCCCACTTCTCAGACACGTATGTACATTTACAGTTAATTTTTTTTTTTAAAACACAATGTAAAATATCTGTCATAAGTCAGTGTCGGTTTCCTGCTTGTCCTCAAGTTTTTTCCTACCTTCTGAAAGACAGGCAAATAAATGTAAAGGACATGTTATAGTATATTGCCCTGTCGGAACTCAGGCTCCATGTCCGAGCAGACATAACAATTGAGCGGCTTAATACTCAAATTAGTTTTAGCTATCCACTAATTAATTAACAATAAATTTCAAAATTTTATATAATACATAAACAAACCAAATAAAGACATCTTCCAGTCACGAATGAGAAGGAGCATATCAGCTTTATTGCAGTCAATTCAGGGCCGTCCCATGGAGCCCTTGGGAGAAAACCATCTTGACAGAAATGGAACCGTGAGCTTTCACGTGCGAGTGCGAAATTAATATAAAAAACCTCACTTTTTATATCTCTAGCAAGGTTTAGACCATGAGTCAAATGCGGACGTAATTCTATCATGTTTACTTTGGGAAATAAATACACACACGTCAGGTAGAGTTACTAACCGCGACGCATGAAGTAAGTCAAGTGAGTCTTAAAAGCGGGCGTAATCCTTTGTCCAAGTACTGTCTATGAAACCGGTATAATCCACGGAACGAAAGTGAATCCACTTGTTCTGGAGAGAGCTCATCTTCTCCTGGTGGCACCTTGGTGGCTGGGCAGACCATGGTTAACTGTACTACGCTGCACCCGGAGGCTGAGGCCCGGGATGTGGCCCAGAATGCCTGTGTGGGACTTGGCCGTTGTGCTGGCGGCTCTGTCTGAGCCCCCTCTTCGAGCCCTTGGCCGAGGTGGCCCTTAGGTACCTGTCTATTAAGACTGCTTTCCTTCTGGCTTGAGTTTACCCCTGGCATAGCCAGTGCCTTCCTTTACCATAAACCAGGGTACGTACCTAAGGTGCTTGCGGTCCCCCACTACCTGTAATGCTGCAGGCATTCTACCACCCTCCCTTCCAAGCCTCTGACCAGGAGATGCAAAATCGACTGTGTCCAGTGTGAGCACTGGACACGTACATCCGCAGGTAGGTGTATTATGGATGCCATTTTGTCCTCATATGTGTCCTCTGGTCTGCCTGCTCCTTTTGGGGTCAAGGCTCACTCCATTTGGAGTGTGGCGGCCTCTACGGCCTGGTCTGCTGGAGTTCCACTCCAGGACATTTGCAATGCTGCATCAGGTTCTCCTGGCTCCTCTGTCCTTCGGCTTCTGCTTCATGATAGCCACCTTTACAGCAACAGAGCAAAACACAGAATTACAATTATTGAAGATGGACAAACAACAAAGAAATGAACAGGCATTATTACAGTACAGTAAAAGTGTGAATGCTGTCTGTTCTCTTGCAATCAATAGAAATCAAATATGCAATCAAATAAATTAATTTGTTCTGCAAACAAAATAAATGAATCTTTGTGCATTTTCAATTAGTGTAACCCAAACCATAGTTTATATCAAGAAATCCTAAAACTGACAATGACTAAACGTTTTGTCAATCTTGTTCTTTTGCAAGAAATCCAATGTGTTGTGCTGTTTGTACAAATTGTTTTGAGAAATGCACTTACTGGTCTGAAAATATTAAGGATGATTCAAGAAACGCTTCAAAGTAACTGTAAAAAAAAAAAGTGAAAACACTATACAAACAAAATTCAATTGAATTTCTAAAGCTCTTCTTTTGTGTGTGTGTGTGTGTGTAGGACACTGTCAACAAGGCCAATTGGTCAATGTGACCGGTCCTAGGACTTACGCCCTCACCAAATACGGAACCTCTTACCCATATGGCGCCTGGGGAAAAGACCCAAAACCTGCTCCAGGGAAGGAGGACATGTATTGGCTTGTAGCTTTAACCAGCAGCAGCGTTTATGCAAACTATGTTCGTCATTACAGCAGTTTGAGCACTATGCTAGTCGGTGTGGGTGCTCAGGACACCTACATTGCTTCCTCAAACCCCACCACAAACACCATCATGGGCCCTAATGTGGTGATGTACGGAGGTGCGCTATACTACAACTGCTATTATTCACCCTCTGTGTGTCGCTTCAACATCTCTGCCCGCTCCGTTACTAATACACAACTTCCAAAAAACACCGGCTACTATAACAAGTTTCCTTTCGGCCACTTGGGCACCGAGTACAGCTACACAGACCTGGATTTGGCCACAGATGAGTCTGGTGTCTGGGTGGTCTACTCAACTCCAGAGAATTTTGGCAATATGATCCTTAGTGAATTGATAGAAGGAAGTCCTCTGTCTCTGGGTCGGACGTGGAACACGTCGGTGTACAAACGCACTGTGACGAACACCTTCATAGTATGTGGAGTGCTTTACGCCACACGATTCCTGGACAAACAGACGGAGGAGATTTTCTACTCATTCGACACAGAGACAGGAGAGGAGCGCTTCAATCTAAAGATCCGCATACAGAAGATGCAGACCAACATCCAGTCTCTGAATTACAACCCACGAGACCGAATGCTCTACGCCTACAGCGACGCCTACATCATCTCGTACAGCACCGTCTTTCATTAAACGCTCATCTTTACCCCTCTGATTACTGATTTTACCATACTGCTGTGTGACAATGAATGAATCATTTACATTTTATTGCACATTAGACATTTTGTGCTTTGTCAAAATCCCACCTCTTTATGAATGATTATCTTGATTATTCTGGAAATGTTTCTTTGCCAATAAAACATGTCTATGCTGATGATCAATGTGTGTCAATTTATTTTTTATTACAATTATCATCCAGCCATTTGTCCTCTTGCTTATAAATTGCTGTGACACATTGCACACATTTAAAAAACAAATTAAATATAAACGTTTTATATTTGTAATAATTTGAATAGCCAGGCATTTATTATTTAGGAAATCGGATGCGAGTGCAAAGGATGTTTAATAAACTGCAGTAGAAACAAATCTGAATTAGGAACAAGGATCACAGAAAAAATAGGGGGCGAACGTGAGACAAGGAGTGCTGTGAAGAGCGAGCTCAAGGAGACGAAGAACTGGTGATTAGTGCCGTGAGGGCGCAGTGGATGATGGAAAATCCAGGGCCATGATCCTGACAGTGACAAATTCTACACATCTCTGGATCTGAGCTGAAGGGATGAAAAGGTTAAGCTGTCAGTTTAAGTTTTTTGGCATTGGAAAGAATTCACAACAAATTCATCAGATGAGTTTATTAGAGAAATTTTTTTGGAGAAAAGGTGCAATTTAGATGGTTTGGACATGTACAGATGACATGGGGTATAGCAGGAGAGGAATGCTGAGGTTGGAGGTGCCAGGAAGGAGGAAAATAGGAAGCGCAAGGAGGAGGTTTATGGATGTGCTGAAGGAAGACATGCAGGTGGTTGGTTTGAAAGAGGCAGATGTAGAGGACAGAGTAATTTGGAGACGGATGATCCACTGTGGCAACCTCTAAAGAAGACAACGTATATACACCAATCAGGCATAACATTACGACCACCTATCTAAAATTGTGTTAGTCCCCCTTTCCCTGCCAAAACAGCCTTGATCTGTTGAGGCGTGGACTCCACTAGACCCTTGAAGGTGTGCTTTGGTATCTGTCACCAAGATGTTAGCAGCAGATACTGTAAGTCCTGTAAGTTGCGAGGTAGGGCTTTCATGGATTGGACTTGTTTGTCCAGCACATCCCAAAGATGCTTGACTGGAGTGAGATCTGGTCAAGTCCACACCTCTGTCTCATTGTCGTGCTCCTCCAACCATCCCTAAACCATTTTTGCTTTTTGGCAGGACGCATTATCCTGCTAAAAGAGGCCAAAGCTATCAGGAAACATGAAAGGGTGAACCTTGTCTGCAACAATGCTAATGTAGGTAGTACAAGTCAAAGTAACATCCACATGGATGACCAAACCCAAGGTTTCTCAACAGAACATTGCCTAAATTGTGATGCCTTGCTCAAAGCTTGCCTTCTTCCCATAGCCCATCCTGTTGCCATGTGTTTCCCAGGTAAATCACACACACAATCCAACAAAATTCACACCACAGTTCTTAACATTTACATTTATAGCATTTAGTGGATGTCATTTTCTTAAAAAGTGTTGTGAAGTTTCTATCAACGCATACATTCTGATAATGGTAGACGAGGACCAAAGAATAGCAAGGTTTACCAGCAGAACCTTGCCCAAAGCATCACACTACATCCTTTCGGCTTGCCTTCTTCCCATAGTGCACCTGGTGCCATGTGCTCACCAGGCAACAACGCACGAGTGTGTGTAGAGAATGTACAAAGTAGAGTATGAAGGGGAGCAGTGTTGCAGTGGTAGAGGATGAAGGGAGCAAGGAAGCATCTTGCGAGATGGAGTGGTCAGTTGTGCTGTGGTAGAGGATGGAGGGATCAGTGGAGAAGTGGTAGAACATGGAGGGATCATTGGTACAGTGGTAGAGGATATAGGGGTCAGTGGTGTAGTTGTAGAGGATGGAAGGCTCAGTGGTGCAGTGGTAGAACATGAAGGGATCAATGGTGCAGTGGTAGAGGAAGGAGGGGTCAATGGTGCAGTGGTAGAGGATGGAGCGGTCAGTGGTGCAGTTGAAGAGGATAGAGGCACAGTGGTGCAGTGGTAGAGGATGGAGGGATCAGTGGTGTAGTGGGCTTTGCAGATGAGCATTAGTGTTTTGAATCTGATGCAGCAGCTACAGAAAGTCAGTAGAGTGAGTCTGATAAGGTGGTTGTGTGGAAGGGACTTTTTTGTTGTGTGTCCTTTTTATGTCATTTCATGGTGTATATTTACTCAGAATAAATTCATTGGTCAGTCAATATAAAAGATTTATTTATCTTTAATGAGGCTTTACATTTACAGCATTCTTAATGTACCAGTATACCACTGTAAAGATCATATAAATATAAAAATAGCATTATTATAGAGAATTATGATTTCCATAAAAATTTGAAAAATAAGCAATCAATCGTCATTTCGATACAGTTTAGTTACAGGATTTGTTCCTAGTAACCTAGTAAAAAAAGCATGCTGCATTTATAGATCTATATTTTAAATTTTAATGTAGCTTTTAGAAGGAAGCTTGGTAGGCAATCATGTAGCCACCGTTGTACATGTAGAGCTTCGTGTCTGTGGGGTTGTAGTTAAGGTTGGCGACGCCCGCTGCTACTTTCTCCATAGGGAGCGAGAGCGTGTTGTCCTCGGCCCCTGTGGTCGTGTCGAAGGCGTAGAACACTTCTTCTTTGTAGGTGTTTATGAAGCGAGTTGCGTAAAGCACCCCACACACCATGAAGGCGTTGGTCACCGAGCGCTTGAACAGACGTGTCTTCCAGGTGTGTGTTATGCTAAAGTCTTCAGTGTCCACTCGACTCACCACTAAGTTCCCATAGTTTGCTTCTGTGGCGTAAATTACCCACAAGCCTTTGTCGTCAGCCGAGAGGTTGATATCCGTCCAGTCGAAGCAGTTGTAGTAGCAGTAGGGAAATTTGTTGTTGAATCCGGCATCAGGAAGCGCGAGACGTCGGAATTGCTTGGTTTTCAAATCGAAGGCACAGAGTTCAGGTGTGTTATAGCACTGATAATACACTACACCCTTATAAACGATGGTCCCTGGACCCTGAATGGCGTTAGCGTGAGTGTATGAGTTGACCAGTGTTTCATCTCTGTGGTTCTTACCAGCCATAAAGTCCTCATAAGCCTGGTAGAAGCGCACAGTGATGCCCAACCTGTGGCTGTTAGCTAGAGGCTGGATCCAGTATATTTCTTCACCATCATTGTTGATATCATGACCCCAAGCTCCAGCGATGAAAGATGAACTAAACGGGTTTAATTTAGTGACTACTGGAGCACTGATATTTCTCATCATACGCTGAGAACAAGAATCTGTAACACAGAGCATACAAAAAATATAATGTAAAGTATTCCTGATGGTACAAATTCCTGAGACACTTTTACTGCTGTGGCTCCTCTCACTCTTCAGACCTGCTTCATTTATTCTGATGCTCTCCTTCTGCTTAAAGCTCCTGCAGTTCTGACTCATCCAACATAAATTCCTTATAGATTACTCCTCCCAAAACTATTCAATTTTCTTGTCCTTCATTTGGATACTAGATGCTTATTAACAATTTGTTTGTACTAAACATCGCTTAAACATACCTTCTTCTTCTTCCTCTTTCTGCTTCTCCCATTAGGGGGCGCCACAGTGGATCATCCGTCTCCACACCCCCCTGTCCTCTACATCTGCCTCTTTCAAACCAACTACCTGCATGTCTTCCCTCACCACATCCATAAACCTCCTCCTTAGTCTTCCTCTTTTCCTCCTTCCTCAGCATTCTCCTACTGATATACCCCATGTTCCTCCTCTGCACATGTCACTTCAACATACCTAATGTGTTAAATTCTTCCTCTGAGATGAAGATTTAAAAACTTACTCCTGAAGTCTTGAGGGATGGTCCTGCAGGTCTGGACACGGTTACCGAGAGAGCGTAGCTTCTCCCTCATTGTTTCCAGGTTGAAGATGTTTTTTTTGTACATCTTATTTGCATCCTCCTGAAACTTCTGCAACTGAGGTACAAATAGATCACATACATGTAAATGTGAATAAACTTATTCAAGAGAATAGTGCAAGAACTGAAGGTGTCAAGACCCTGGAGAACCTTGTCAAATGTGAGTTTCTGCACTTGATTCACATTCATTAAAAATGAGCACTATAAAGACGTGTTTGTTGTTTATGGTTGTTGGTGTTCATGATCACGTTCAGCTTAAGGGTTTTGCTCATATACTTAGAACTCTTCACTTGGGGAGTCTTAATGATTAAAGCTTTGGGCTACTGATCAGAAGGTTGTGGGTTTTACCACTGCCGGGTCCTTGATCAAGGCCCTTAAATCTCTCTGCTACAGGGGTGTTGTATGATGACTATACAAGTCATGAACAAGCTATACTATGCAAAGATTATATATTTATTGTGCTTTACTGTATATGCAACAAATAAATTCTTCTTCTTAATGATTTCAAGATTTGGTTACATGTCTTGTCAGGTCTTAGAGAAGTGGTCAAGATAGATTGTTGCTGCCACTGCTGGGTCCCTGTTGGGCAATAATCCGACTTGCATGGAACAGGAATGAATAAAAAGGAGAATTTATACCTACAGAAAATGTAGGTTTATAAAGAATCTGTAGTATAAAAGTTATAAATAACATTGATCCATCTGAACAACAGGGACATCAGAAAATCTGAAGGACACCACAAACAAAATACTAAAGATTCTGTGTGGTCTGAACTTCAGATCTACAGGTCATTATACAATAGCGTTTGTGACAGATGTGGTAATCCCAAGTAAAGGCGCATGTTAAAGGCATGAGAAGTTGATCAGATACGAGGTCTGACAGAGGAACTAAAGAAAATAAGGAAGGGCTGATTGGGGCACTTTCGTGCAAGTTATATTGCTAAACACAGATTTCAGGGTCAGTTAAAGTATACATTTAGTACATAAATGTGAAGAAGAGCACCAGGGCTCCTGATTTGCTCCAAATAAAATGATCAGTCAGGGCTGCGCTGTCAAACTCGCTCAAATCCAAATCTAACGTTTGCCCCTTTTTTCCTGCTTCTAACAAAAAGGACAAAATGTCCACATGCTGCCTAATAAATTCCCACCCACTAACAGGTGCCATGATGAAGAGATAATCAGTGTTGTTCACTTCACCGCTCGTAATGTTAGAATGTCATAATGTTTCGCCTGATCGCTGTAGATCATTTGTAGACTTACCAGTTGTAGTATTTTACAAATTCTGAGCAATATATTTCTTTGTGCATGTGTGTTTACCTCTGTGCGTATCTGCTGTGCCTCCCCTTTACTTGTCTGGACGTTACTCATGGTGTCATGCAGCTGCTGGATCTCCTGGCTGAGCTGCTTCAGGTGTAGAGCGTTGTACAGACCCTGAGTGTTCAGATACTGATATTTCTCCAGTCTCTCCGTCATGTTCTTCAGCTTCACCTCCATCTCAGGCACCGTCTTAGTGCTCATCTCTGTCTGTCAGCCAAAATGAGTTCCACTTCAGTTTAGTCTTTTTTTATGATCATGCAAAGAAGTATATTCTCATGACCAGTGACTTTCCATTTGTTGGTGCATTCAAGATTTTATGTTTAAAGATTTAAGTATGAAATCTGGATGAAGCTGGTGCCTTCACACTGTTTGTTCATGTAGTGTGATGTAGGTTCTGAGTTTGTGTAGCAAATGATGTTTATATTTATTAAATGTAGAGTTTATGCAGGTTAATGCAGCGTATGCTGCAGTTATAAGGTTTTTGGTGTGTGAAATATAGATGGTGTGCTTGTGTGTGTGTGTGTGTGTGTGTGTGTGTATATGTGTGTGTGTGTGTGTGTGTGTGTGTGTAACCTGTGTTTTGCATGCTTGGAGTTTGTTCAAGTTACTAACTGTGTTTGGAGTATTAATGTGTGCTATGTGTGACTATTTATTTAGAATTGCGTATAAAGACAGTATGCTTAGCTACAGACAGGCGCTAAAAGCTGCTAGAGCTAAACACCTGAGCAAACTCATAGAAAATAACAAAAACAATCCCAGGTTCCTTTTCAGTACAGTCGCTAAATTAACAACAAATCAGGGATCTGAAAAATGTGTTCCATCACAGTTTAGTAGTGAAGACTTTATGAATTTCTTCACTGAAAAAATAGATAACATTAGAAAAACAATTGTGGCAGTTCAACCTCTGACAGCATCTCCCGACACAATCGTACTTACAACCCCACAACTACACTGTTTTACATGTATAGGACAGGAAGAGCTGTATGATGCTATTATGAAAGCTAAATCAACAACATGTCAGTTAGATCCAATTCCCACTAAACTACTGAAGGAAGTGTTATATACAGCTGGTGAGCCTCTTCTCAATATTATTAACTCCTCACTATCGTTAGGTCATGTCCCTAAATCCCTCAAGTTAGCAGTTATTAAGCCCCTCATTAAAAAACCTAATCTGGATCCAAACACGCTATCGAATTACAGACCAATTTCAAATCTCCCATTTATGTCTAAGATTTTAGAAAAGATTGTCGCTGCCCAGTTATGTAAGCAATTGCAGGAGAACAATATCTTTGAAGAGTTTCAGTCAGGTTTTA
>NC_139587.1:27695443-27712943 GCF_946808225.1 Silurus aristotelis | reverse complement strand
CACAGTGTTTATTAGCAGGGAAGAAGGTAAAAAAAAAAAAAAGTCAACTGAATTTCACATGGGGGGAGTGGTGGCTCCAGCGGTTAAGGCGCTGGGTTGCCGATCAGAAGGTCTGGGGTTCAAGCCCCGGTATCACCAGGCTGCCACCCTTGGGCCCTTGAGCAAGGCCCTTAACCCTCTATGCTCCGGGGGTCCCTTACGAGGGAAATATCAAGGTCCGTGAGGTCGAAGTGACGTGGGGCCGCCTTCCCGTGGGCTCACCACCTGCAGGAGGGACCGTAAGGGATGGTGCTGTGAGGATTGGGCAGCAGTCGAAGGCGGGGGCCTGCTTAGACTGCTGCCCCCACGACCCGAATTACGGATAAGCGGGAGAAAATGAATGAATGAATGAATGAATGAATTTCACATCAAAGATAATCCCATACATAAAACAGGATAATCAAAGTCTCCTGGCTTAAATCCTATGAAATGTTTTGAAGTTGGGCTCATCAGGTGAACCCTCGTAACCTTGATGGATTTAATACTGAATCGGTCAGAGGAATGGGCAAACATGGTGCCACTGTGCTTAAAATAATTTTAAATATCCTTTTTCGTTGGTATGTTGTTCTTCGACCTGTTGATATAGAAGGCATGACGTTTATAACATGGCTCTGGGTTACTGATTGGAAGGTCAGGGGTTTAAGCCCCGGTGGGCCCTTGAGCAAGGCCCTTAACCCTCTGTGCTCCAGTGTGCAATGTATTATTTCTAAACATGCATTTTGACCCCAGATTCTAAAAAAACTGAATATGTGAAGAAAATAATTTCACTGTGTGTGATGTATATGTGACAAATAAAGCTATTCTATTCAATTCTTCTATTCTATTCTATTCTATTCTATTCTATTCTATTCTATTCTATTCTATTCTATTCTATTCTGTGTTGAATCAAGCATTTTAATATGAATTGCAGCAACACTATTGTCAGCACTACTGTTAAAATCTATTTAACTTCTGACCAAATGCAGAAATAATTCAACAATTACAGTGGTATGTATAATTATGCAGCAAATCTTCTTGTGATCATGAACGCAAACAAACATCTGCAGTTATTCAGATCAACAAATATTGATGATGAGAAAGATGCATTCAGAAGAAGAGGAAGGAGAAACGAGACTTTAGGAAATTAGACCCTGGGAACGTACTGCTGTTGTTTCAACATGAGGTAAACATGCTTGCAGTTAAGCAAATGTATAAAAATAAAAAAGAAGATTGGTCCCACATCCTCCTCCTGTTCACACTTCCCTAAATGTAAACTTTGTTTTTAAACTAGTCAGCAGAAACGATGTTACTGAGGAAACGTGATTGTGATTACGTGATTGTGTAAGAGGCGTTCTTTTCATGATAAAAAGCTGCAGCGTATTCGTTCTGCTCGTCTTCGGAAGCAAACATGAAGTTGTCTCTGTCGGCCGTATGGACGGCTGCGTTCATCCTTATCCTTCTTCCTGAGGTAAGAGAAACACGGCTTCACAGGTATGTCTTAGAAATGAAAAAGTTTAAGAATATGGGATAACATTCGAAGAGTCAGAAGAGGGTCATTAAGGCAGTGGTGTTTTACTGGTTAAGGCTCTGGGTTACTGATCAGAAGGTTTGGGGTTCAAGCCCAGAACTGCAAAGCTGCCACTGTTGGGCCCTTGATCAAGGCACTTAAGCATATATGCTCCAGTGGTGCTGTTCCATAACTGACCCTTTGCTCTGGCTTTAAGCTCAATAGTGATGGCTCTGGGTTACTGACAGCGGTGGACGAAGTACCCAGTGAAAGTGAAACTTTAGTGAAAGTTGAGCTCCACTCAGTAAAACGTGACTCCAGTAAAAGTGTCCCTTTAAACTGAGTAAAATTACAAAAGTTTTTGCGTTCACATGTACTTAATATCCCAAGTACTGATTTATTGTAACTATAATGTTCCTATTATAATTTTTTTCACAAGATTCTTTACTTAATCAACTCAGTTTATGTGAAAAGACTCGAATGTGACTCTCAGCACACTGATCGATTACTATAAAGATATTAATGACTCAAACACTGATTGATTTCTATTACAATGATCATTAACACAAAACCTTCTTTTCAACTACTTCAAACAAATTATGTAAATGAGGTCACGTGTGTGGTGGTGAGTTCGAGTCTGGAGTTTCTTCAGCATTTATTCCTCTCTAAATGTTCTGCTTGATGTTGAACTGATGCTGAACTGTATGTTGGTGATCAGTAGATGCACCGAGCGCCGATCAGAACACGTGTAAAACAGAGCGTGCGCTCGACACTGATTGGTGACTCTGTATACTGTACTGTATATACTGTATACTGTATATATAATGTGTGTGTGCATTTCTTGTGTGTATTGTGTATTTGTCCTCAGTGTGTGAGAGGGAAGGACTGCGTTTGTGAGCTGAACAACCTCCAGCGTCCTTTCCCGATGGAGAAACTCGACTCGATTCTCTCTGCAGCTGACCAGTGCATGAAGAGCATTACTTCAACACAGGTGTGTGGTTTAAGGGACATTTCTAATCATTATAATAAACACGTTGACAAATTTAATCTAAAAACAAATCAAATCTAAATCGTGACAAGCTCCGCCCACTTTGCCCCCATTGCTAAGACTAGACTATAGGGGTGTGATGGTACACAAAATTCGGTATATATATATATATATATATATATATATATATATATATATATATATATATATATATATATATATATACATTTTATATAATATATAAATATAATATATTTAACATTTATAATTATATAAATATTTATTACACACTACTGTGGGAGTCTAGAAAAGTTCATATGCAGATTTAATTATTAATTACAGTAAGTAAAAAAGTAAAAACAAAAGCATTTCTTATGCAAACGTTTCTATTGGCATACATTTGACCACAATCTGATAAGAATGTATATATACATATAAAACCATTTACCCCCTGTTCCAACTCACATTATTGCATCTGTATGTATAAACAGACATTTCTTCAACTTCCTGTGTTTTTTGAAGCATTTCAAATGTTGCTGTTTTCCAGAGAATCCAGTAACACTAAACTCAGTAAACTCCTCTGTGCTAATATAACTTTCCTTTATTTTTCAGTTTTTATCTTTTCAGATTCCGCAATCTCACAGTGGCCCAAAACACCTTATAATAATATCTTCAATTCATAAATTGCAGATAAATTTATTATTTATTTAACACAGACAGAACACATTTATTTGTTACATTAAAATCACTCTACTGATGCAATCCATCTCTCTCTCTCTCTCTCTCTCTCTCTCTCTCTCTCTCAGTTCATGGAGGTGGATGTACTGATGTTGGGGGTGCAGCGGCGGCTGGAGCAGCTGGAAGAGAGCGTGTCTGTGTTGGAGAAGGAGGATGATGGTGGTCTGTACGGAGCTGTTTCACTGCGAATCATTGAGCTCGAACTCGCCGAGGTCCTGGAGCTCATGAGTAAACTGAACAAAACCATCAGCTCCCACAAGCAGCTCAGTCAGAGCACCGCAACCAAGGTGACTAACTGCAGCACATAATATCAAACATCACATCACATCACAACACGCCTCATCATACTACACCAACATCACACCACAAGGAGATGGTAGCTCAGAGGTTAAGGCTCTGGGTTACTTATCAAAAGGTCAGGGGTCCAATCCCCAGTATTACCAAGCTGCCACTCTTGAGCCCTTAAACAAGGCCCTTAACCCTTAACACACCACCAGTGTTTTCTTTTTAGATTTGTTTGCTTGGTGATTTGCATGAGAATATACTTGGATTTCTTTTGTATCCAAACCCATATGAAGATGAAGTAGATGAACATGGTTGTTGTTTTGTCTGTTTTAAAAAAAAGCTGCAAAGCATGACAGAGGGCGTGCAGGAGATTGAGAGCTTCGACCTGTCGCACGTGGTGAGCAAACAGCGAGAAAATCAGCGCATTAAACGAGATTTGGCTGAGTGTCAGAATGAGCTGCAGGCCACCCATCAGCCTCCCACTGCTCGTCCACGTACGTACACTTTTATCAAGAGCTTAATATAGTCTGTGTGGGTTTCCTCTGGGTTTCCCAGTTTCCTCCAATGTATGTGTGCATGGTCTTGTGTGAAGAAATGCTTCTCAGGACAGAGTTCTACCTCAGAGGTAGACTTTGGAGTTTGAGTTCTTAAGGTGACTGAATCAATGAGGTTGTATCAGAAATGTTCCCTTTTTGTGACTGTAGAACTGTATCCACCTGAGATTTCACACTTTTTGGTTAATACAAGCTTACCATTAAATATATATCTATAATCAGACCTGAGGACGTAAACTGGGCCACAACTGATTTCTGTTTAATTTTATTGCAAAATGTATTGTTTATTTTATAGTGCATCTGGTCATTAAATTTCCTCTTCTTCCCTGTGTGTGTGTGTGTGTGTGTGTAGGACGCTGTCCACAAGGCCAGTTGGTCAATGTGACCGGCCCTAGGACTTACGCCCTAACCCAGTACGGAACCTCGTACCCTTACGGCGCCTGGGGAAAAGACCCGAAACCTGCTCCAGGAAAGGAGGACACGTACTGGCTTGTAGCTCTGACCTCCAGCAACGCTTTTGCCAACTATGTACGTCATTACAGCAGTTTGAGCACTATACTGGTCGGTGTGGGTCCTGTGGACACCATCATTGCTCCTGCAAACCCCACCACAAACACCATTTTGGGCCCTAACGTGGTGATGTACGGAGGTGCGCTATACTACAACTGCTATAATTCACCCTCTGTGTGTCGCTTCAACATCTCTGCCCGCTCCGTCACTAATACACAACTTCCAAAAAACTCTGGCTTCAATAACAAGTTTCCTTTCGGTCACTTGGACGCTGCGTACATCTACACAGACCTGGATTTCGCCACAGACGAGTCTGGTGTCTGGGTGGTCTACTCATCAACAGAACATTTTGGCAATGTGATCCTTAGTGAAGTGATAGAAGGAAGTCCTCTGTCTCTGGGTCGGACGTGGAACACGTCGCTGCACAAGCGCACTGTCACGAACACCTTCATGGTATGTGGAGTGCTTTACGCCACACGATTCCTGGACAAACAGACAGAGGAGATTTTCTACTCGTTCGACACGGAGACAGGAGAGGAGCGCTACGATCTGAAGATCCGCATACAGAAGATGCAGACCAACATCCAGTCTCTGAATTATAACCCACAAGACCGAATGCTCTACGCCTACAGTGACGCCTACATCGTCTCGTACAACACCGTCTTTCAGTAAACGCTCATCTTTACCCCTTTGATTACAGGATTTTATTATACTGCTGTGGCAATGACAGATCTATGAAATGTAATCAGTGAAATTAAATTAATAAATTGCATACATTTATGACACATTAAATATTTTGTGCTTTGTTAAAATCACACCACTACAAATGATCATCTCGAGTATTCTGTGTTTCTACACCAATAAAACATGTCTATGCTGCTGACCGTCTTGTGTTAAATGTTTATATGACGATTATTGCTTCTTTAATCAAAGACAGGCAAGAGTCAATTGCTTTATAATGTTAATGAATGTGGAAAAGACATCAGAAAGCAGATGTTTGCTAACTTCCCTCTGCTAAATTCTGATAATTATGGAAGAACTTTTACTAGGGCCACATAAAGCTAGAAGTAGGCTTTCTGTTTAAATTGTATATTTGGATTTATTTTTTTGTCTTACCATGTGCAACAGTCAAAAAACTTGGTGTTACTCCAATCTTCATTTTAAATCTAATGTGGATGATAGTATCAGAATAGCCTTCTTTCATCTCAGAACTATTGCTAATATAAGAAATAAAAAAAAAAAATTTATTACATGATGCAGAGAAACTAGTTCATGCTTTTGTTACATCTCGATTCAACTGTTTTAATGCCTTTGTAGCGAATGGTAGAGAAGAGGGAAAAACCATTCACAAAGATAAAATGAGTATATAGTTTGAATAACAGTTTGCCCACATTATCCACCATTATATGTAGCAAATTTAGCTCGCAAAGAAAAGGGAATATTTATAAGTAATTATAGCAGGTTATAGTTACTCCTAAATATTTAAATTAAGTTGAATTGACGGTAATGGAATTAACGTTACACTTATTTGGTCTGTTCCTCTGGCGAACAGACAGTATAGCCTTTTATTAATTCTATAAAAGAGGTATCTCTCCAGCTGAGAAAGACGCAACCCCCGTTTACTTTATACCGTACAATTAATAGAGCATGTAGTTCAGAATGAATGTTGCAGGAACCATAAAATGTGAGCGGCACTCAGAGACAATCACTTATGAAAAATACGGTGTTTAATGAATGAGACAAACACAACATAAAACTAACTACACAAACAAACAAAAATTAATAAAAAAAATAAAATTAAAAATAAAAATAAACAAAAAGTTAAACATAGGAAAAGGAGGAAGAGAAAGGAAAAGAAAAAAGGAAAGGAACGGCAAGCTTAAACTTCGAAACTAATCACACCCTAACTGAGAAATCATCACAGAAGATTCAAATTCACCTTAAATTAAAGGGCTCAAACTTAAATACGCATCTAAATTGGTTGGCAAACCAGTTACTTGCATTGGCTTGTTGCACAAGAGTCTGTATGCGACAAAGAGATCTTTAAAGGGTCAGTTAGGATGGAGTCAGATGTTCTTTCAGGTTCTCCTGAAGATCAGAGCAGTTGTTGTTCTTGAAGATCGGAAGCTGGGTGGAAGATCTAAAAAAGGATTTATTATCTAGTCCCGAAGAGTCGCTGCTGGGCTGTTCTAAATGTCAGACTCTCCAGGCCTTTGGGACCCAGAGGTCCAAGCCTTTCTGGTTGAGCCGAGTGAGCAAGCTTGCTTTACTTGACTCACTGTTAGTTGGGTTCAATATATTTTTAAGGTCCTGAACCCCACCCATCTTTGGGGGAATGGCCAATGCTATGGACTGGAATTTTGGAGGGAGAAACTTCCTTTGTTCATGCGTTTGTGGGCATGGTTTCTGGGTTATACTTGCTTTGGAGAAAGTTTTATCCAAAGTGTATCAAGACAGTATGGTACTTTATGATCAAATAAAATGCACCATTGTTTAAGGAAAATAAGGAACAGATAATGTTGGTGATAATTTTGATATTAGAGATGGAAAGCAAGGACAGCATTAAACAGAGGTACATTACATACCAGTTCACATTTAACATACTTTTAACATACCAGTACTTAAGGTTTAACTTTATTAATACAATGTTATATTCAGGTATATAAGATGCACCATTGTTAGTAAAATAAAGAGAAGATAATTTTATGTCAAGTTTGACGTCAAGCATTAAAAGAAAAGACAGTATTAAAACAGATGTACATCAGAAGAGCCATTTTAGCCACTCTCCGACCCAAATTATTTGCCTGGAGACACAAAACATATTTGACCTTTACACAAGTATAACAATTTCTTGTTTTTTGCAGATTTAAAGTAGTTGCCAAGTTAAAACACTAGGTAGCAGTAGTGTGGTTTTTATTGTATTTGGATGTAAAAAATATATACTTTTTCTACTTTTTGTCACAAAATAAATGCTCTGATATTTTAGTAAACAATTCTTTCAAATATCCTTCGTCTGTAAAAAATCTTCCATGCTTTATTATCTCCTGCAAACCTAGCATTTGTTAAGTTTTAAGACTTTATCCCCTGTATGAAGTCAAATTTGCATTGCTCATCTTTCTTCTCCCCAGCAAAAAAGCACTTCCCAAGCCTCTTTCATTGAGGGGGTGTGGTCCATGTCCAGAGCCCCACTGGAGGCATGGCCTAGCCCAGAGCCCCGCTGGGGGTGTCAGACAGTCTCTGAGACCTTTCTGGGGCATGGCACATCTTAGCCCAAATCATTTCCACCTGGGGCTTGTTAATCTATGTATAAATGATTAAACTTTTGTGCATGCCTCTCCATAGTTTGTTGCTTATCATTGATGTCTGCGGTCTGCCTAGTATCCATCTGGCAAATCTCTGCTCACTACCCAACAAAATGGATGAACTTCTCCTGCTCTCCCAGACAAATATGGACCTTATTACTCAGCTGCTCAGTGTTTCACTGAATCACCGCTGCTAAATGAGGCCATTCAAGACAATGATTTACATCTCCTGGGTTTCCAGCTGTTCAGAGCGGACCTCGACACTGAATCGGCAGGAAAATAGGGTCACGGTGGCACATGCTTCAACATCAATGAAAGGTGATGTACAGACATAACATCTAAGAAGAAGTTGTGCTGTCCTGATCTAGAAGCATTCTTCATCAACTGTATGCCTTTTTACTGTACATACACGCAAAAACTTAAATCTGCTAAGCCTGTAGTATAGACTGTAATAATATGAACCAATAAAACAGAGCAGGCATTGCAAGCCTGTTTTGACTGCACTGATTGGAGTATTTTTGAAGCTGCTGACTCTGATCTGAATGAGCTCACAGACTCTGTAACATCTTATATCAGCTTCTGTGAGGATATATGCATTCCAACCAGGACTCATTTGACATAGAACAAAAAAAAAAAACTGTATATAGCAAGACTCAGACAGCTTAATCAGGCCAGAGAGGATGCTGCTTCAAGGCTGATGGGGACAGAAACTTGTACAATCAGGTCAGGATCACACTGACAAAGGAGATTGAAGTAGCAAAGAAGAACTACTCTAAAAAGCTGGAAAATCAGTTTTTAGCCAACGACTGCTTCAGTGTGGAGACATCACATACTACTGGACAACATTCCCAGCTCTGTAACGAATCAACAACTGGTTAATGACCTGAATAAGTTTTACTGTAGATTTGAAACTTGCACCTCTTCCTGACCATCTCATGACTTGACCATCAACACCCCCAGCAGCCCCTTTTGCCGCCTCCTGTACTTCAGATCAGTAAACATGATGTGCATTAGGTCTTAAGGAAACAAAGAAGAAGGAAAGCAACAGGAACAGACAGAGTTTCACCAGCCTGTCAAAAAACCTGTTCTGACCAGCTGGCATCCCTTTTTTTACAGATTTTTAACAGATCACTGGAAATGTAAACGACGACAGACCTATTACTCTAACATCTCTGGTCATAAAGTCATTTGAGAGACTGATGTTGGCTTATTTGAAGGACATCACTGGACTCTTGCTGGACCCCCTGCAGTTTGCTTACCAAGCAAACAGGTCTGTGGTTGATGCAGTGGAAATGGGACTGCACTTCATCCCGCAACCTCTGGACAAACCGGGGACTTATGCGAGGATCCTATTCGTAGACTTCATTCAGCCTTTAACACTATCATCCTGACACTATCATCCTGACACAATTAACCCAGCTCTCTGGTCCTATTACTACCTGTCAATGGATCACCAGCTTTCTGACAGATAGGCAACAGCTCTTGAGACTGGGGAAATTCATGTCATCAGTACATCCATACCATTAGCAGTGGTGCTCCCTAGGTAAGTGTTCTCTCCCCACTGTTCTTCTTCCTGTACACCAATGACTACATCTCAACAGACCCCTCTGTCATACTCCTGAAGTTTGCAGGTGACACTACAGTCATCGGCCTCATTAACGACGGTGATCAATGTGCATTTAGAAGCGAGATTCAGCAGCTGTCTGTCTGGTGCATTCATAACCTGAAGCTTAACATGCTCTTCTCCGCTCATGAGTCCCGCCGAGGGCGCCGCCCCGCTCCAGAGTCCTGCCAAGGGCGCCACCCCGCTCTAAAATCTCGCCGAGGGCACCTCAGACCCCACAGTGCACAACCCAGTTCGCAGCATACTCTTCCGCGTCGGGGGACATCTTGCCGTTTTCCCCCCCACGGCCTGGTCTATAAGTACATCAAGACTTTTGATCAGGGCCAGATAATCTCACTGGAGATTTGCTCTGAGAATGCACTTGCCATCTTGCCTCTTGCCACCTTGCATGTTCTTGTTCCTATTTCTGTACCTCATCCTGATCCCTTTTCTGGTCTACCTTACTTGTTCTGGTTTGAACTGTTTTGCTTTTTGTGTTTTTGGACTGCCTATATTGCTCTGTTTGATGGCTCTCTGAATTTGGAAAAGATTTTTGTATTTAAAATTTCTCTTTAAAAAAAAAAAGTCTTTAAAATAGACTCTGTCTATGTTGCCCTGTTTGTCTAAGTTTAGACGCTGGACTGTTTTTCGGTCCATGTTTTTGCCTTTACCCCATTGCCTGCTGCTTTTTTATCAAAGCCTGTTTTTTCATCTTACCCTGTGGCATCCTGCATTTGGGTCCAGTCAACTCCCAGTCACCCACACCTCCTGACAAATTAGTATGTACTTTTTTTTTGCAATAAATTTTATTCTTTTTTTATTTATTTTGATTATTTCTTTCCATGTGCAACTGGAAGCTTAATAATTCCATGTAAGTGTAAACATACTTGGCAATAAAGCTCATTCTGATTCTGATTGTAAAAACTGGGTGGCGTGCAAAAAACGGCAAGATGGCTGCCATAAAAGATTTATTTATATCTCAAATGGAAAAGCATGCTACAGGAGGAAGATGGAGGATCAGCTGCAGCAGAACAACATCAGCAGTGTGTGGAAGGGGCTCAAAACTATCACTGGTCATAAGGAGCCTAGCTTTCAGGCTGAGGGTGACCAGAAGTGGTTGAATGATCTTAATCTATTCTTTAACAGATTCGATCAGCTACCCTCCCCTGCCCCCATCCAGTCCCCCCTGCTGCAATCCCCCTTCTCTGCTTCCACAGCAAGCAACTCCAGCCCCACCTCTCTCTGCACTGCTATCAGCTCACAGTCAATACACAACACACCTAACCTTCCCCCTGCGGATTCCATTCAGTCAACACTCCAACCAATACACACTGCCCCTCACAGAAGCCCAGGTGAGAATGGAGCTCAGGAAGATCAAAACGAGGAAGGCTGCAGGCCCAGATGGCATCAGCTCCGGGCTACTTAAGACCTGTGCAGACCAGCTATGCGGCATATTGCTGTACATGTTTGACCTAAGCCTGAGGCTGGGAAAGGTGCCACAGACATGGAAAACTTCCTGCGTGATGCCTGTTCCAAAGACGTCGCGCCCAAAAGACTTAGACCAGTAGCACTGACCTCGCATCTGATGAAGACATTGGAGAGGCTGGTGCTCACTCATTTCCAACCTCTGGTGAGCCCATCAATGGATTCACTTCAGTTTGCCTACCAACCTGGCATTGGAGTGGAAGACGCAGTCATCTTCCTCCTAAATTGGGCTATTTCACACCTGGAAAAGGCTGGGAGCACTGTGAGAGACTGACCACAGTATGTGAGGACTCGTGACTGTGAGTCTGCCATGATTGTCTGCAACACTGGTGCCCTACAAGGAACGGTTCTAACCCCGTTTCTCTTCACCGTCTACACTGCAGACTTCATGTTCAGCTAAGCAACCTGTCACCTACAGAACTTCTCTGATGACTCTGCCATCGTCGGTCAGATCACGGACGATGATGACAGGGAGTACCAAGGGCGTATACAGAACTTTGTGGACTGGTGCCAACGGAGCTGCCTCCAGATAAATGTGGGGAAAACCAAAGAACTGGAAGTGGATTTCCGTAGGCACAAACAAAATTCATCACCAGTGAACATTCAGGAAAAGGACATTGTGAGAGTGGACTCTTACAAATACCTGGGTGTTCACTTAAACAACAAACTGGACTGAACAGACAACAATCTGCTGAGGAGACTAAGGTCTTTTGGAGTGCAAGGAGAGCTACTGAAGACCTTGTGGTGGCCTCAGCCATACGCTATGGAGTGATCTGCTGGGGCAGCAGCATCTCTACTGCAGACAGGAAGAGACTGGACAAGCTGATCAGGAAGGCCAGCTCAGTCCTGGGGATTCCCCTGGACACTGTACAGGAGGTGGAAGAAAGGAGGATGGTAACAAAACTATAATCATTGCTGGAGAACGACTCCCACCCCTTGTATGTAACTGTTACATCGTTGAGCAGCTCCTTCAGTGACAGACTGTTACATCCTAAGTGTCTGAAGGAACGTTACAGAAGGTCTTCTCCCTGCTGCTATTAGACTTTACAATCAAAGCTGCTCCCAGTAAAAACCAGTCACCAAATGACACACTGTTATTACTTTTTAGCTGTGCAATACCATTACCTGTGTGCAATATTACATGCAACATGTGCAATATTGCCTGCAATATGTGCAATATTACCTGCAATACGTGCAATATTACCTGCAATACGTGCAATACCACTACTTGCAATGTGTACTTTTTTCCTCCCTTATATATATTTATACATTGTACTGTGTATATACTGTATATTATAGTATGTGTATATTATTTTTATATATTTGATTTAATTTTTTGGGGGAGTGGTGGCTCCAGCGGTTAAGGCGCTGGATTGCCGATCGGAAGGTCCGGGGTTCAAGCCCCGGTATCGCCAAGCTGCCACTCTTGGGCCCTTGAGCAAGGCCCTTAACCCTCTATGCTCCGGGGGTCCCTTACAAGGGAAATATCAAGGTCCGTGACGTCGGAGTGACGTGGGGCCGCCTTCCCGTGGGCTCACCACCTGCAGGAGGGACCGTAAGGGACGGTGCTGTGAGGATTGGGCAGCAGTCGAAGGCGGGGGCCTGCTTAGACTGCTGCCCCCGCGACCCGAATTACAGATAAGCGGGAGAAAATGAATGAATGATTTTATTTTTATTTCTTTCATTTGCTGCTGTAACAAAGAAATTTCCCCACTGTGGGACGAATAAAGGTATACCTTATCTTATCCTATCTTATCTTATCTTATCTTATCTTATCTTATCTTATCTTATCTTATCTTATCTTAAATAACTATAATAGTAGCATTAAAGATATTTTATATAGATTATGATTTTTATCAAATTATAAAAGAAAATCAACAAAACATAATTTATATTGAGTTTATTTGCAGGCTTTGTTTTTAGCAAATTGGGTATGATATCAATTTTAGTCAGTGCCAAGCATGAATTATAATGTGATTGAATTTATATGTTTAAAAAAGTAAAACTGGAATTTCTACAATAAATCTGAGTCACATTTATGGCTCTATATTACATATTTAAATGTAGCATTCAGAAGTCAGCTTGGTAGGCGAGCAGGTAGCCACTATTGTACATGTAGAGCCTCTTGTCTATGGGGTTGTAGTGAAGGTTGGCGACGCCCGCTGCTACTTTCTCAATAGGGAGAGAAAGCGTGTTGTCCTCGGCCCCTGTGGTCGTGTCAAAGGCGTAGAACACTTCCTCTTCGTAGATATTTATGAAGCGAGTTGCGTAAAGCACCCCACACACCATGAAGGCGTTGGTCACCGAGCGCTTGAACAGGCGTGTCTTCCAGGTGTGTGTTATGTTGAAGTCTTCGAAGTCCACTCGACTCACCACTATGTTTCCGTGGTTTGCTTCCGTGGCGTAAATTACCCACAAGCCCTTGTCGTCAGCCGAGAGGTTGATATCCGTCCAAGCGAAGCAGTTGTAGTAGCAGTAGGGAAATTTGTTGTTGTACCCAGCATCAGGAAGTGCGAGACGTCGGAATTGCTTGGTTTTCACATCGAAGGCACAGAGTTCAGGCATGTTATAGCACTGATAATACACTACACCCTTATAAACGATGGTCCCTGGACCCTGAATGGCGTTAGCGTGAGTGTATGAGTTGACCAACGTTTCATCTTTGTAGTTACTTCCAGCCTTGAAGTCTTTATAAGTCTGGTAGAAGCGCACAGTGATGCCCAGCATGTGCCCACTAGCTAGAGGCTGGATCCAGTATGTCTCTTCAGTGTCATTATAGATGTCATGACCCCAAGCTCCAGCGATATAAGACGTACTGCATGGGTTTATTTTAACCACAACTGGAGCACTGATATTACTCATCATGCTCTGAGAACAAGAACCTGTAACACAGAACATACAAAAATATAATGTAAAGAATTCCTGATGGTGCAAAATCCCGAAACAGGCTCCTCTCACTCTTCAAACCTGCCACATCCATTCTGATGCGCTTAAAAAAACTTACTTCTGAAGTTTTGAGGGATGGTCCTGCAGGTCTGGACACGGTTATTGAGAGAGCGGAACTTCTCCCTCAGTTTTTCCAGGTTAAAGATGTTATTCTTGTACACTGTATCCACATCCTCCTTAAACTTCTGCAACTGGGGTACAAATAGATATACAAATAAATGTTAATACATCTACTTAAGGATTACTAAAGGATAGCTCAGGTAACCAAAGGTGTCAGGATTATAACACAAAAGACAAAATGGACTATTTTACCCATCAGCCACTGCACCTCATGGAACCTTGTCATGTGTGCATATGAACTTGATTTACATTTACTAATAATTAGCATTTGTATAATGACTGAGAGTCTCATTTGTTGTGGTCATGCTCAGTTTAAGGGTGTTTGTTTATGTATTTAGTGCTCTTCTTCTTGGCATTTGAGGCTTAACAATTAATGGTTAGAAGGTCAGGGGTTCAAACTCCAGCAAGCTACCAATGCTGGGCCCTTGACCAAGGTCCTTGACCATCTCTGCTCAAGAGATGCTGTCACCATAGCTTACTCACATGTTGGTTTGTGTGAAAAGATTTTTACTGTGCCATTAGGTATATGTGACAAATAAAAACTTATTTTATGTCAGGCTGTATTGGCTGTATGTTTAGGTTGTTGTCCTGGTGCTGTATACATGATCAGGCATAACATTATGACCACCTGCCCAATATTGTGTTGGTTCCCTTTTGCTACTAAAACAGTCGTGACCCATTGAGCATCAACAGTCTGTTGGATCGGACCACACGGACAGCCTTTGCTCCCCACTTGCATCAATGAGCCTCGGGCGCCCATGACCCTGCCTCCAGTTCACCACTATTCCTTCCTTGGAGCACTTTTGCTAGATACTGACCACTGCAGACCAGGAACATCTCACAAGAGCTGCAGTTTTAGAGATGTTTAGACCCAATCGTTTAGACATCACAATTTGTCAAACTCGCTAAAATCCTTACACTCGCACATTTTTCCTGCTTCTATCTATCTATCTATCTATCTATCTATCTATCTATCTATCTATCTATCTATCTATCTATCTATCTATCTATCTATCTATCTATCTATCTATCTATCTATCTATCTATTTTATGTTAAATTTTAATAACAGAGCATATTTGTTGCTGAATATTAATCGATATAAATCCTTAATTATTATTATTATTATTATTATTATTATTATTATTATTATTATTATTATTATTATTATTTTTAAGTACAATAGTATAAACAGTTCATTCAGATTTCATAAATGTGTAAAAAAAACAAAAAAACAACAACAGAGCCACGGATCCCTCTGACCAACAAAACCATCGAAACATTAGAGGGACTGCAAAGGCTAAAATAGAAAATCATTACTGAAGAACTGTATGATGGATGACTACCAACATGCAGAACAAACTGCACTTGTGAAAGACGAGTTGAAGAAAGTTCTGAAAGAGGAACTGAAGGAAATGCGGAAGGGTAAAAGTCAAAGCTGATTGGGCCACTTGGTGTTACAACCAACAGTTTGTCTAGATATTACTTTCAGCCTGACTATATTTCTGTACAGATTTTAGAGGCAGATTCTATTTGATCTTTAATATGTTATTAGATGGTGTTAATTTCTTATACTAACATATTATTTTAGGTAACATCCACAAGACAAATTATTTACACTGTATAGACACTTCTCCTTTACTTATGGTTACTCAGCATTGACACTGGAGACTCCTTACAGAACCCTTCATCAGTGATGGACAGTAAGGCAGTAAATATTATTTGCTTCACTTAAGTAGACCTACAGATACTCATGTTTTCAAAAACTCTGGTAAAAGTTGAAGTACTGAAGTACTATTTTACTCAACTTAAAGTAAAAAATTATAGTGAAAAATAAATAGTGAAGTAAAATACTGATACCAGAAAAATCTAAGTACAGCAACAAAGTATTTGAAGTACGTATCTGTACTTTACTAAAGTATCTCCATTTGGGGAGATTTTTACTGTAACCTCACTATATTTCAAAGTTAAATATAAATTTTTTTTTTCCAACTACATTTTGCAAAATCAGTCTTTCTTTTTTTTTTTTTTTTTATATGAGGTTAAAAAAACGTAACTGTCAAACACACAGCGAATCACCAATCAGGGTTTTAAACTCATTCTGATTGGCGCTTGGTGTATCTACTGATCACCAACATACAGTTCAGCATCAGTTCAACATCAAGCAGAACATTTAGAGAGGAATAAATGATGAAGAAACTCCAGACTCGAACTCGACACAACACACGTGACCTCATTTACACCATTTTTTGATGTAGTTTAAGAGAAGGTTTTGTGCTCATGATCATTGTAATAGAAATCAATCAGTGTTTGAGTCATTAATATCATTCTATTAATAGATCAGTGTGCTGAGAGTCACATTTGAGTCTTAAAATTGATTATGTAAATAATCTTGTAATAAAAATTATCAAAAGGACATTAGAGTTATAATAAATTATAGTACTTTGGAAACTTAAGTACATTTTAGGCAAAAACTTCTGTACTTTTACTCAAGTGAAGGTTTACAGGGAGCATTTTTACTTTTACTGGAGTCACATTTTACTGTGTGGAGCTCTAATATATATACAGTGCAACATCGAATAACAAAAAATTGTTTTGATTCTCCTTTTGATGGTTCCTTTTTCAAGGGCAACTGTACATGTATTGTAAACACAACAAAAATTGTGAATTACTTGTGATAAATGTTCTATTTACTACTTTAAATGAATAATGCAATAATAATAGTTTTATGTACAGTGAGGAAAATAAGTATTTGAACACCCTGCTATTTTGCAAGTTCTCCCACTTAGAAATCATGGAGGGGTCTGAAATTGTCATCGTAGGTGCATGTCCACTGTGAGAGACGTAATCTAAAAATAAAAATCCAGAAATCACAATGTATGATTTTTTAACTATTTATTTGTATGATGCAGCTGCAAATAAGTATTTGAACACCTGAGAAAGTCAATGTTAATATTTGGTACAGGAACCTTTGTTTGCAATTACAGAGGTCAAACGTTTCCTGTAGTTTTTCACCAGGTTTGCACACACTGCAGGAGGAATTTTGGTCCACTCCTCCACACAGATCTTCTCTAGATCAGTCAGGTTTCTGGCCTGTCACTGAGAAACACGGAGTTTGAGCTCCCTCCAAAGATTCTCTATTGGGTTTAGGTCTGGAGACTGGCTAGGCCATGCCAGAACCTTGATATGCTTCTTACAGAGCCACTCCTTGGTTATCCTGGCTGTGTGCTTCGGGTCATTGTCATGTTGGAAGACCCAGCCTCGATCCATCTTCAATGCTCTAACTGAGGGAAGGAGGTTGTTCCCCAAAATCTCGCAATACATGGCCCCGGTCATCCTCTCCTTAATACAGTGCAGTCGCCCTGTCCCTTGTGTAGAAATACACCCCCAAAGCATGATGCTACCACCCCCATGCTTCACAGTAGGGATGGTGTTCTTGGGATGGT